>NW_026057582.1:25208074-25343017 GCF_023721935.1 Panthera uncia
CCCCCCCCCCCCCCCCCCCCCCCCGCCTACAACACAGACACCGGACGTCGTGAGCCAAACCCTCCACCAGGCTCTGCTTTGTCTTAGAAAGCTGGTAAGACTAAAAGTGAGAATGCCCAACTTCATTCACACAGGATGAGGAGGGGGCCCATTTCCTGCACACCTACTGTGTGCGGGGGTCTGACCAGAGTCCAGGATGAGCCCTTCCCCACTTCACTGACTTTCTCTCCTGAGGCCAGTCTCACAAGCTCTCCCCTACACCCACCCCGGGTGGTGTAGCAGGAGTGGGAACTGCTCAACAAAACCCTGAAAGAGGCATGGGTCCCTTAGCAAGGCAAGGAGATGAGCAGTTGCCACTTCTGTCACAACCTCCATCTAGAATGTTCTTTGTCCTGATATAGGGCCTGGCCTGTAGTGGCTGTTCAAGAAAGCCTTGATGCATACAGGAACGGCTGGGCCTCCTTCCCTTGGGGGCTGGGTGCTTCTTCCAGAGATCCAAGCTCCAACAGCACCTCTACAACCAGGGGCTGCTCCCCATCCCATTACAGGGTCTGTCATGGTGCCTAATGCCCAATGGATGCTTAGAAAGCCAGAGCTGGGGGCGCCTGGGTGGCTCAGTTGGTTGAGCATCTGACTTCAGCTCAGGTCATGATCTCACAGTTCATGGGTTCAAGCCCCACATCAGGCTCTGCCCTAACAGCGTGGAGACTGCTTCAGATCTTTTGTCTCCCTCTCTCTGCCCCCCCCCCAACCCCCTCAAAAATTAACATTAAAAAAAAAAAAAAGCTGGAGCTTTTACTATCATCATCATCATCACCATTATTATTACCATTTTTCCCCAACAAGTATATACAATTCTCTGGTAAGTCACAGTAATAACAAACATGAGAACAGCCTAAATTGTGGAGGACTTTCTCTGTGTGTTGCCCTTTGTAATCTACAGCATATAAAGCAGGCACAATTATCCCCATTTTACAAATGAGAACAACCGAGGCTCGGGTGACTGAGTAATCTGCCCAGTAAAAGAGCCAGTACCTACGCTCTCTGCTACTCCAGGGTACAGCTCCCCTGGGCCCGGCGGGTGTAATCTCTCCTCTAAATTTTCTCCTTCAGATCTTCACAGCAGGATGGTCAATGGCTCCAATCAATACACACATCAGTTATCAGCTTATTCTGTTTTCTTAAGAAAAGTAGACCGCTGGGTTCGATTATGCCTCAACTGATGTCTGGTATGAGCCAGGTTTGCATCCTGGCTTCCTGCCTGCTTTCCCAGATCTTCCCCCAGCCACAAACCCATAAGGGCTCCACCCCATGGGATCCACTGGTCAAGGTCCCAGACCCGTCTCAACGGCCTTGGCCCAGTTGGCTCTCATAGCCTTGGTCTCGTCATCACCAGGTATGGGGAAGGAGGCAATGGTAATATCAACTCTGCTCACCGAATATGGCTCTTGTGACACCAGAATGACACAACAGCGGGGAAAGGCTTGGTAAGTCGGCAGTGGTTCAACAGGCCAAGGGAGGCCGTCACTGCCACTGCCCCACACGGCAGCATTCACTGCACTCTGTGTGCCACCTTGCGCTTGTTTCCCTCTGTTCCTATCCACTTTTCAGTTCAACGGGCTCCTAAGGGAAAGGGCCCAAGTCAGCTCCATTTTCACCCAGCCCGTGGTAGGCAGTCAAGTGTCTGAGTGAAATGATGCACCAGTTCAAATGAAGCCCTGCAGGCTTAGGAAACAAAAGACTCTCAGGGTCTTATCCTTTTCCCAGCTTTCATCTGTTCCCCCCAGCCTCTAGAAATTCACTCCCTTAGGACAGCCCATTCCTCATCAAAGTTTCCCCTTGTATTGAGCTAAATTCTGTCTCTAGGTCACTTTCTACCTACCTTCCATCCCATCCAATGAGACTACCCCCTTTCACAAGACAACCCCTTATGGACTTGAACATCCTTGGGCACCCTCCTTCTGTGGCCAAGCACTCCTTATTTTCTATATTCGTACAGTGTTTTCAGGCCAATCACCTCCCTGCCTTCTACGCATTTGTCTTTATTGATGTGGTCTGCTCTGAACTGAGAATGGTCAGCTTCTTCAACACAGAGACAGTGGACAGAGGTCTGAATTCCTCTGCCCTCTGCCTAAACAGACGCTGGTCAACTGTGTTTGTACGTATTATCTGCCAATGTGTTTTTATACTTTATCTAGAGTACACTGCTCACAATTTTAGTAAATGAGATAATGGCATGGACTGGGTTCTCATCCTGAGCGCTGCAGCAAGATGCTGTATCATGAATCCTTTAAAAACAAATCACCAGATTGTAACGGTTGGGTCTGGCAGACATTATTAGTTGTGTACCCAACTATCTTTTCATTCCCTTTCTTTCATGCTAACAGAACCTGGGTTTTGTTTATAGAAACATCCTACCCCTAGCACTATAGTCCTACCAATCCTGGTTCCTACTTTCCCAGTTTCTGTGGTAGCAAGTGCTGGTCATATGACCTGGTTCCAGCCAATGGGCTGTAAGGGGAAGTCCATGTTGGGGGCTTCCGGGAATGGTTTTGCCTTTCTGGTACCAGAGACAGATATGTTTGGTGCAACTCTGTTGCCTTTCTCCTGCCCTGACCTGGAAGGTGAAGGTTAGAGCTGTGGCAGCCAAGTGAGGACATCAAAGAACACCAAAAAAAGACAGAAAGAGCCCAGGAAATGCCAGCAACTGCCGATCTCCAGAATCCCTGGTAGGTAGGGAAATCAATCTCCTTTATCGATGCTTAAGCTACTAGCAGTCAAGTTCTCCGTAACTTGCAGCAGAAAGCAATTTTAACTAATAAAACAGACAATTACTTTTTAAATTAGGATGCTTAAGTCTTACAAACACCAAATGGGGAAAAAAAAAAAGAGAGAGAAGGCAACTTGAAGTAAGAGTTGGCTTATTGTTTGTGTTCTCAGAGTTTTAGCAAACTATCTAAAAAAGTAGGCTCAGGGAGTATATTAAAATACTAATTAACTTATAATCGCTGTCTGGGATTATTAGATTCCATCATCTTATTGATACTTTCTGAATTTAAAGCATTCATAACACTTACACATGAGCTATTCCAGAGGTCTAAATACCGTAATGAATACACACCCTTTGCTGAACCACCGTTCAACACTGTTAATCCCTTAACACGTGCAGGCCAAAATTTAAGCATTCACAAATTTGCTAAGAATACAAAAAGATCAATAATCCCTGGAATCCTGTGCAGGATGTTCCTGTGTAGACTGAGTCCTGTAGTTGACCTCAGGACTAGACAGGGAGCCAACACGACAACACCCCTAAATCTTGTAGACAAGAAGGTAAGGAGAAGGTCACATCTACCGAGCAGCCGTTACTTGGCGCTGCCCTCTGCTCTGAGCATTTCACGTAGGGACTGCAACAACCCTAGAGGGAGATTCTATTAGCCTGTTTTACAGATGGAGAAATTGAGGCGAAGCGAGGGTGTGTAACTTGCCGAGACCACACAGGTAGGAATGCAGTCTGACTTTGACCTCTGAGAACAGCTACAATTCTCACCTTCTCGTTCAGGCAATTCCTGCCAGGTCTTTTCAGGCTGGCACTGTTAAAGCCTCCTCACTGTTGCTAGTCCTGGGGTCCATCACCACTTCTGACTGGTTCCCACGATCGCACTCACCCCTCTGTAAATAGTGCCTTCATTAAATCCTCTTTGGTGGCCTGTGAGGGGACATCGGCTCCTGCCCAGCCCTGACCAAGACAATGGGGAGGTGAGATGTGCTCAGTCACGCTTGCAAGGAACAGGGGGAAAGGGAGTGTGAACGGGAGGAGGAGCCAAGTCCATGCTGAGATGCTTCATCACAAGGCCTGAAAGCAAAGACCCAGAACCTTCCTGGCTGCAGCTTGCCGGGCATGCCTGGTGACTCTGTTTGGAGGGAAGCAACTGTATGGGGGTGCACAGAGGTCTGTGCCTCTAAAGCGGAAGAAAGAAGCCCTTGCCTCAGGGTCAGACCTGGATGGAATCCCTGATTCTAACCCCTCCTAGTACCTGAATGACCTGGAACAAGTTTCTTCACCCTTCTGGGCCTCAGTTTCTACACCTGTACTAAAATAACAGTGTGGCACCTCATAGGATTGTCGTTCAGGATTGAATGAGTTAATACACGTACAGCACCGAAGGTGGTGCCTGGGCGGCTCGTCGGTTAAGTGACTGACTTTGGCTCAAGTCATGACCTCCCTGTTCATGAGTTTGAGCCCCGCCTCAGACTTGCTGCTGTCAGCACAGAGACCCCTTCACGCCCTCTGTTCCCCTCTCTGTCTGCCCCTCCCCTGCTCATGCACTCTCTCCCGCTCTCTCAAAAGTAAATAAACATTAAAAAAAATGTTTAACTAAAAAACTAAAAAAAAAAAAAGATAATAAAGCACTTAAAATATTGTAAATGGCACCTAGTAAGTGACCATTAAGTGTCAGTTAATATTGCTATTATTAAAAATACTTCGCCCTTGAAACCGTTCCCTATCGTGACTGTATCAATATCAACATCCTGGCTGTGATACCGCACCAGTTTTCCAAGCTGCTACCACTGGGAGAAACGGTATTACTTCTGACAACTACATGTGAATCTACAATTATCTCAAAAATAAAAAGATTAATTAAAAAAAATTTTTAGCTGCTTGCAGAGATACGAAATGGTGCCGCTGTTGTAGAGAACAGCTGGGCAGTTCCTCCAAAAGTTAAACTGAATTATCAGCCGTGTCTTATGATCCAGCAACTTCATTCCTGGGTATATCCCCAAAAGAACTGAAATCAGGAAACTCTAACAGGTTATTTGTATTTCAGTGCTCATGGCAGTAATACTCACAACAGCCAAAAGGTGGAAGCAACCCAACGATCTATCGACAGACGAATGGATAAGCAAAATGCGGGGTCAAACATATAAAGGAATATTACTCAGTCGTAATAAAAAGGAACGAACTCTCGACACCTGCTACAGGATGGAGGAAACCTGAATACATTACACTAAGTGAAGGAAGCCAGACACAAAAGGAGAGATGTTGTAGGATTCCACTTATAAGAAATATCTAGAATAGACAGAGAGCCGACTGGAGGTTACCGGGGCCTGGGTGGGGGACGGGGTGGAGAGACTGGGGGTTACCGTTTAATGAGTACAGGGTTTTCTGATTGGGATGATGAAGAAGTCTGGGAAATGGAATCGCTGTGAATGTGCTTAGTGCCACTGAACTGTGTACTTAAAAATGGTCTTCAAAACGGCAATGCACTTTAATAAGCAGTGAACTGTATCTCAACTAAGTTATTAAAATTTTTTAAAATACTTCTCCCTTCTCAGGTGAGTAGAATTAAGTAACGTAAAATGCGTGAAAGTAACAAAGTGCTTGGTACACAGTAGGAGCTTCATAATTTCTTTCCTTTCTTCTGCCTATGGAAGGTGGTAGGGTCTGGCAGGAACTGACTGCCTTCTTGGAAAGAGAGAGAAACACACCCCCTTAGTTATAACAACATGAATCAAGTTCGTTAAACAAAACCCTTAAGGAACTTAAGGAACCCTTAAGGTTCAGAGAGGTTGAATAATGTGCCCAGGGGCACACAGCTCCACGCGTTCTCTCTTGAATATGCCCACAGGGTGGAGCGCTGCCTCTGTCCAACCCGGGACACAGGTTCTGCCTTGGCTGCAGCTGTACGGCTCCCAGCCCCCACCAGGCTCGTCACCAGGCTGGGATCCCTCCACCCGCCGTGTCCCATTACTTCCCAACTCAGGGCACAGGAAATATTAAAGAAGCCGCAGGGCCACTCTGGGGCCTAAAGTCCTTGCAAGGAGGGATGGCAGGCCCCCAGACCTCCTGATCCCATGCCCATCTGCTGACCTCTCCCACCCACCGCAGGTGCATCAGCGTCCAGAGGCAGCGGCTGCCACGTCCTGGATCAGATGTCCACTTGCTGACTTGGTAAGATCAGCCTTCTGGCTTTTTTCTTAATGGAAGTAAAATAATTCCTGCTTCCCTCCACCTCCCTCCTTTCTTCTCATTTTCCCTCCCTAAGCTGGACAAGATCCCAGTCTTTCGGAAGTAAAAATAGCCACGTGTGCAGGGGGCACAGCAGCCGGGGACAGTTCAAGTTTCCTTCTTTTCTAGCCAGGCACTAAAAATAACCAGCTGAAGCTCTGAAAAGCGTGGCCCTCTGCACCTGGCCCAGAGCCTGGCCCAGGCAATGCCCCTGTCACATTTCTCCTCCCACAAGAAAGGCTCACACCAGGCTGAAGAGAGAAAGGCCCCCGAGCCCGTGTCCTCTGGCCTCCTCTGCAGAGGTGCTATCCATGTCTAAGGGCAGGATCTCTCCTGACATGGCCAAGTTTTTCATGGTCAGGACCCTTCCCCTCGCCTTACCCAGAAATCCCACCCTCCCAGCCCACCCCACCTCAACTCAGTGTCCCTGGTTTATGAATGATGTAAACAGGTGCACATTTGTGCAATGCTTCACAGTTGACAAAGCTATTTCCAAATCTCATTAACTCTGCATAACAATATTGAGGGGGGAGAATTATTATGTGGAATATTATTATGATTATTATTCCCATGTGAAAACTGAGGCTCAGAAAGGACAGGTAACTTGCTCAGGGTCACACAGCCAGGAAATTTTGGAGGGAGGATCTGAATCTTGACCTCCAAATCCTATCTCCTTTGCTTTGACCTTGAGGCCACCAGTCTGTGGGATCACTGGGATGCCCTGGAAAGCCCTGGAACAATACAGACTTTGACTAATTACTCCTTTGAGGTTCTGAGTCAGTAGGTCTGGCATGATGTCCAGGAATGGGTAATTTTTCAATGTTCCTCCAGTGGTTCTGATGACTTTCCAGGTCTGGGAGCACTACACTAAACCTGTTTTAGTCAATACTTGATCTGACCAATATTCTTCCTTGGGGACTTAAGGGTTGACTCTGCCTACAAGTTCTACAAAATGACAGCTGACTCATCTCTAACAGGGAAAACCACCCAGAAGGTGATGTGGGTATCCAGAAGCTGCAGGTCATGGGGGCATGCTGACGGGTACCCCAGCAGAGCAGACGAGTACCCTAAGCACCCGTCTACATCCCTTGCACATGGGGGGCTTCCTTTAGCTACCTGTCCTGCGGGGAGTTCTGGGTGATGGGTGAGCTCACCTTGCTGCCTAGGACGGGATGGCTATTTGGGGCTGCCTCTTACCCTGGTGTCAGATCACAATGGTGACAGCCTCACGCCTGACTCACTAAAAGTCAAGAGAGCCTCGTGAGTGGGTAAACCCACGTGCTACCTAATATTCTGGGATTTGTGCCAACGGTCCCTGGTGGGTACCATGGCACTGAGTGAGGAGCCCTGGCCTCCTGTCTATTAAAGTATTCATCTCCTGCTGCTCTCTCCCCTGGACCCTTCTCACTCGGGCCATCATGTGCCCAAGGACATTTCAGCAAGCCTGGGTTGGTCCTGCATTCCGAGCCACCAAAAAGTCTCCAACACCGTACATGTGACAGGGCCAGGCTATTTAGACCCAGTCTCTCTCTCTTTCCTCTCCCTTTCTTTTTCCCTTTGAGGAAAAGCTACAAGCTTTGCTACTGGCCAAACCATCAATTTTGAGTTGGGATGGGCTTCTTACAAGGAATTCTCACATAACCAAAGAGACTAAATACCACCCAGCTCTGTTATTTACTAGCTGCGTGGCCTTGGACAAATTAAACTCAGTTGCACCGTATCAGGCATGGCAAATAGCTTTTGGCTGTGCCGCTGCCTTCCGTTTCCTAGTCTGTGGCAGACATTGCTAATAGGTCACAGCCCTCTTGCCTACTGATCCCAACTGTGCCTAAGCCTTTGGATGACGTATCTAGGTGGCCACTCCCCCCGCCACAGCTGTCAGTCTAATGGTAAAGGCAATTTACCATCCGGGAGACTGAATTGTTTCTCAGGTTCTTTCTACCTCTAAAACTCTGATTCTGTAATAACAGGTCTTAGTCTCACTCCGGGAACCTCTGAGGTGGGCTTCAGGGGTCCTGCGAAGCTCCTAAAATTGTCTGCAAAATTTTATGTGCAAGTACTTGCGTATGTTTTATGGTAGAATTCCCACTGGATTTTCAGAAGAATTCATGAGCTCCTAAGTCAATAACCATTGGGTTAGAGGCTGTCACAGTAAACATCATGCAAACGAATGACTAAATAAGATAATTTCAGATCGGGAGAAGTTCAGTGAGGAAGTAAACAATGGGGTATGATAGAAACGAAGTGGGAAGAGAGGCCTTTCTGAGATGACATTTAAGTTAGATCTGCAAATATGAGGGGACAGCGTTCCAGGCAGGAGGAACAGTTCAGAGCTCCTAGGGTAAGCAAGAGCCCATCATGCTTGAGGATCGAAAGTTAGCCAGTGAGGCTAGAGTGGGCAGGAGTGAGGGGGCAGGAAAGGAAGGGGACCAGATGACACTGAAAAGGTAGGGAGGGGCTAGACCACGCAGGAAGGATCTTGAAGATCAGACTACAGTTCTTAGACTTTATTCTAAGTACACTGGAAAGTCTTTGAATGACATGAAGCAAAGTGACAGAATCATATTAGTGCTTTAAAAAGATCACTCTGGCTGCTGTGGGGATTGGATTCAATACGAAGTAGAATCGGAAGTCCAGTTAGGAAAGTGTTGCGATGGTCCAGGAAGAAGATGGCACTTCCCTGGATCAGGGTCATGGCCATGGAGATGAAGAAAAGGGGGAAGATCTCAAATACAGTTTGGACACTGACCCCAAAGGAGTCCAGGATGACTTCTAGGTTTTGCTTGAGCAAGGAGTAAATAGGGGTGCCGTTCCTGAGATGGGGAAGACTAGGGTTTTGGGGGAGGGGTGGGGCACAGCTAGATGTACCCTCTGGGTGTGTAGAGTCTGAGATGCCTCATAAGCACGCAAGTGGGCAGGCCAGCAGGGCAGTTAGGCACTAGCATCGGAATGCACGGCAGGAGGTGGAACTGGAGGTCTAAGACTGAGAGTCATCTGTATCAAGTCTTGGACCTAGAAGGGATCGCCTGCAGGGTGCAGGTGAAGAAGACCTTGGTTCCAAGTCCCAAATAACACCAACATGTAAAGAGCAGGAAAGAGAAGCATTTGCAAAGAAGACTAGATAAACAGCACAGTGAGAGAGGTAAGGAGAAAACCAGGCAAACAGGAGGGCAGAGAAGCCAAGAGAAAAGGGCACAAAGGCTGGCCACGTGTTTGGAATATTGCCGAGAGGCTGAGTCAGGGAAGACGGGAGTACCAGGTTCGGCAACCCAGGGGGTATGGGAGCAGGCTTAGGGCTGTGGTCAGGGGTGCGGTGTGACCAGGGCAGACTGAGGGTAAAAAGCTCATCGTACTCAAAAATTGATTCCAGGGGCGCCTGGGTGGCTCAGTCAGTTAAGAGTCCGACTTCTGCCCAGATCTTGATCTCATGGTACGTGGGTTCGAGCCCCACATCAGGCTCTGTGCTGACAGCTCAGAGCTTGGAGTCTGCTTTGGGTTCTGGGTCTCTCTCTCTCTTTCTATCTCTCAAAAATGAATAAATATTAAAAAGAAAATTAAAAAAAAAATTGGTTCCAGCAGGGTCTGAGATCTAACAGGTAAGGCAGATGAGGAAAGCATCTTTAAGAAAGCAGGCCAGGAAAATAACTTTTTGAATAACGTAAAAGTGCAAACCACAAAGGAAAAAACAGATAAATTCAATTTATTAAAATTACTAACTTCTGGGGGCACCTGGGTGGCTCAGTCGGTTAAGCGGCCGACTTCGGCTCAGGTCACGATCTCGCGGTCCGTGAGTTCGAGCCCCGCGTCGGGCTCTGTGCTGACAGCTCAGAGCCTGGAGCCTGTTTCAGATTCTGTGTCTCCCTCTCTCTGACCCTCCCCCGTTCATGCTCTGTCCCTCTCTGTCTCAAAAATAAATAAACGTTAAAAAAAAAATTAAAAAAAAAATTACTAACTTCTGATCATCAAAAGACTCCATCAAGAGAAGGAAGCCACAAATGGGGAGCTTTCTACAACACCAACAACTGAAAAGTGACTAATAAAATGACCAGAACATATACAGGTTTCTACAACCAGTGAGAAAAAAATAAAGTAGAAAAACAGGGAAAAGACTCAGACAAGCATCTCACAGGAAAGGAATCCCAAGTGAATAGACCACATACGGAATATGCTTATCTGACAGTGAAGAGAATATACACCAAAGCGATAAGAAAACACTAGTTTATACACACTAAATAAGTGTTGGCAAGGATGGGGCAGCTGGGTGGCTCAGCTGGTTGAGCATCCCTGCTCTTGATTTTGACTCAGGTCATGATCTCCACGGTTCGTGAGATTGAGCCTCGCCTCAGGCTCTGTGTTGAAAGCACAGAACCTGCTTGGGATTCTCTCTCTCCTCTCTCTGCCCCTCACCCTGCTCTCTCTCTCTCTCTCTCTCTCTCAAAAATATAAAAAAAAAAAAAAAGTGTTGGTGAGGATATGGGACAACCAGAACATCCGCACACCAGTAGTGAGTCAGTACAACGAAATAAAAAACAACCTCCTATCATCTCATAAAGCTGAAGACGCACATACCTGTGGCCCTTCTACCCCCGGCCTGAAACCCCTTATGCATGTGCACTGGGACTCAAGGCAGCACTGTTCCCTCAGCACTAGAAAGGAAAAACAGACTCTCCCAAACTCGTCCAGTGATACTCTAGTTCAGGAGTTTGCAAACTAAGGGCTGTGGGCTAAACCCAGTCCTTTGTCTGTTCATCAGAACACAGCCCTGTTCCTACATTTCTATATTGTCTGTGGCTGCTTTCCTACAGTGGTGTGAGTTACATAGCTGCAACAGAGACGTTCGGCTCCCAGAGCCTAAAATATTTATTTTCTGGTGGACTCCTGCTATAAAGAAATGGAAATGAATGGATTACAGCACCGTGCAACAAGAGCATTCACCTCAGAAAAATAATTTTTTTAAGTAGGTTCCATGCCCAACATGGAGCCCAACACGGGGCCTGAACCCATGACCCTGAGATCAAGACCTGAGCCGAGATCAAGTGTCGGATGCTTAACCGAGCCACTCAGATGCCCCTCATTTCAGCAATAAATATACACAGTATAATTTCATTTAAAACAACAACCCCCCCCCCAAGATATTCACAGAGATATAAACACATGATAAAACTATTAGGGGCACCTGGGTGGCTCAGTTGGTTAAGCGTCCAGCTCTTGACTTCAGCTCAGGTCATGCTCTACCCCACGTCTGGCTCAGCACTGACATCGCAGAGCCTGCTTGGGATTCGCTCTTTCTCTCCTTCTCTCTATGCCCCCCCCCCCCACTTGCTCTCTCAAAATAAATAAATAAACTTAAAAAAAAACAACAGTACTACATAAAAAAAAAAAAGCTATTTGAAAAAAGCAAAGGCAAAATAATGTGAAACCAGAGTAAGTTACCTCTGAGGGTAAAGTTACCTCTGAGAGCACAAACAGAACCTGAAAAGGATAGTTTTTTTTTTTTTCCTTACATTGGATGGAAGGTACCAGTATTCTTTATACTTTACGTATATTTTTGGCATGTAACAGTGTCTGCCCACTTAAATGCATTTTTTTCATTTTTCCATACCAGTAGAGTTTTAGCTGGACAAATGGCATCCCAGCTAAAGACTACAATTCCCAGACTTCCTTGTACAGGTGTCGCCATATGACCAGATTCCACCAATGGGCTGTGAATGGGAGGAACAGGTTCCATTTCTGGGTCCCATCTTTCCAATGATCTGGCTAGGCTACACTTCCTCCTGGCTGCCTGAAAAGATGCTGATAACTGGGTCCACCTTCTGTAAGAATGGCCAAGCTGCCAACCAGTCCCAGATCACCTTTGACCTCTGGACTGTTACATGAGAGATGAGAGAGGAGTACACTTCCATCCTGCTTAAGCTTCTGGTTTTTGTTTGTTTTGAGAGGGGAAGAGAATCTTTTTTTTTTTTTTTTTAATAGAAGCTTAGCCTTAGCCTAACTAATATACTCTAAATATTTTTGTGAATCTACTTGATGTTTTTTTTAAAAAAAAACATTTATTTTTAAGACAGAGAGAGACAGAGTGGGAGCAGGGGAGGGGCAGAGAGAGAGGATGACACAGAATTGGAAGCAGGTTCCAGGCTCTGAGCCGTCAGCACAGAGCCTGACATGGGGCTCGTGAACCGTGACATCATGACCTGAGCCCAAGTCAGAGGCCTAACCGGCTGAGCCATCCAGGTGCCCCGACGTTTACTTTTTAAGGAAAAAAGAAAATTTTTTTAAGCAGGTGGGGTAAAGAAGTGGATGTAATAAGTGGGGAAATTTTGTTGAAAAGGGGAGCACGGAAAAGTAGCAGTGAAGGGTCAATATATAGTTGTGGATTTTTTAAAATTTAATTTTATTTTTATAAAGGGAGAACAAAGTATGTTTGGTGTGTGCGATGAAAATGATCCAGTAGTGAGGAAGCGACTGATGATGCTAGAAGCAGACATGATACTCCAGGACTGAAGTCCCTGATAAAGAAGGAGAAAGAGTCAGAGCACAGGTCAGGAGACTGGCTTTTTATTTAAAAAAAAATTTTTTTTAATGTTTATTTATTTTTGAGACAGAGAGAGACAGAGCATGAATGGGGGACAGGCAGAGAGAGAGGGAGACACAGAATCGGAAGCAGGCTCCAGGCTCTGAGCCATCAGCCCAGAGCCCGACGCGGGGCTCGAACTCACGAACCGTGAGATCGTGACCTGAGCTGAAGTCGGATGCTCAACCGACTGCGCCACCCAGACGCCCCAGGAGACTGGCTTTTGACAGGAGCCGAGATCGCTCTCACAGGGGTGAAGACAGAAAACAACAGGTAGATTTGTGGATCCAGCAGCAGGTGGATAAGAAACTCCCCCACTTGCTTGTTTCTACTTTTTCGAGAAAATGGAAAGCAAGGTCATCAGCCAAGGATTGGGAAGAGATTCAAAACTCCCTTCTGGATCACAGAAGAAAATCAATTATATCACATGATGCAGAATATCTATCTCCAATCCTACTTTGTGGTACCACTCCAGGGCCTTCCCTGAAGAGTACAGAGCATGATGAAAATGGCTATGATTATGATTCCCATTTTCCAGAGGAGAAAAGCAGGCTTACAGAGGTTTAAGTAAGGCACCCAAGGAGCTGATTAGCAGTGACACTGGGGACTCACCGGGTCTGTATGGCCACTGAACCAATTATTTAATGCTCTGGCACACCCAAAGTCCTGAATGAACAGTAGTAAGATTTGGCACAGACAAGATCATCCTCTATGACTTCACTCAGTCAACATTTCCCCAGCCAGAGGTCATCGGGTCATCGTGCCTGAGTGGCCCAGACGCTTCAGGCCACATGGGAAGGTCTCGTGAACCGTCAGACGTGTGCGTGCGTATGCATCTGTGTGCACGCGTGTGAGACGGAAAGCGGTCCGAGGGAGATACGGATACATATCGGCATTCCTGGGCTCTAGTTCAGAACTATTCTCCGAAGTGCTGGAGAGTTGGTTTGTCTCAGAGCACTAATGCATTTTGGAAAAGAGAAAGAATTTTTAAAGGCAAGCCATCTCTCATCCTCTTTCTTCATTCACAGGGCCAGAAAAGTGGTATTTCTGGCAGGGGCTAGAGGCAGAATACTCTATAAATACAAAGCCATTAAATCCCATGCAGCGGGAACCTGATCGGAGCCTCCTTTTAATTTCCTGACATGAGCTGGCCACTAACCCAATTACCCAGAATCCCCGGAGGAGCCCTCCGCCCTCCCAACAAGCACAAAGAGAGTGAGAGCATATTGCATGGATGTCGTCCCAGCTTTCACTGAAATCAAATATCTTTTAGAAAACACTTGGGGAAAAGGCAGGCAAGGGCTGAGGGGAGGAGGAAGTGGAGCGGGACAGGGAGTTCTGCTGGCCCGAGGCAGGTGAAGTGAGGTGAGGAGAAGGTGAAGTTCGCAGGACAGGCCTTCCAGGGAGAGCTGCTGAAAGCCCAGAGCTGTGCTGAAGCGTGTGGGCTTCCTGTGAAAGGCAGCAAATGGTTTTCCAGGTTCTTCGGCTCAGAGGCTGGCAGGCCACACCCGAGCCAGGCGGGGAAGCCCAACTATCGGGGGAGAGCCGCTCCACTGCTGTCCCGAGGGGACCTCTCATCCTGACTTTAGACCCCAGACAGGGGGCCAGCCCCAGACGGAGGTCACCCCTGAGATGCCCACCAGCGAATCCAGGAGGAAGATCAGGGCGGCCAGTATGTCTAACCTCACACGAGACCGCCTTTGAACCAACTACTCTAATAACACGCCCAGAAAGGTGACGGCTTAAAGCAATCCCACGGTGGATTTCACCAAGGAGTCATTCCACGTGGTCCCCCCGCCCCACTTGACCTGCAGGTGTCAACACCCCTGCCCCCCAGGTGAAGAAATGGAGGCCCAGGAGTGTGAGCCAGAGAGAGAACCCACACGGCAGGATTCCCTCAGAGCCAGGAGCGAGGGCACAGGCCCCAACCCTCAACCCAGTGTGGATTTTGTGTCCGATTTCTTATGAAGAGAAAAGTCACTTTTTTTCTCTGAAAAAGCAGACTTTCACACCCTGGATTTGCTTAAAGTGAGACAGACCTGGGTACTGCCTACAGGGAACAGTCGATGATGATGATTCCAGAGCCGACGGCGGCCCCAAGGCAGGGAGGAGGCTGAGTCGCAAGAAGTCCCATCACCAGAGTTTCCCCTCTCTCCCCCACCCCCACAGGTGCTGGCCCCCAAATTACGAAGCAGTGTCTAAGGTGTTTTACTTGCGAAAAGAAAAACTGTAAAAGACAGGGGCGCCTAGGTGGCTCAGTGGGTTAAGCATCTGACTTTGGCTCAGGTCACGATATCACGGTCTGTGGGTTCAAGCCCCGTGGCCGGTTCTGTGCTGACAGCCTGTTTTGGATTCCGTCTCCCTTTCTCTCTGGCCCTCCCGCCCCCCCACCGCACACATGCTCTCTAGAGCTGCTGGACAGAAGATAGGAAACAGCCTTCAGATGTGCAGGTGAGGTAGGGAGGAGGGGGAGTGGACATTCGCATCCCTTTTCCAGCCTCCTGCCACCCCCACACCTCTGCACAAGACCCGAGACCCGGGACCCCGGACCCTGGTTCCTCCAAGCGAGGCCCACCCCAGATCCTTCAGGAGAAGCGGCTCCCAGGGAGGCTGCAGCCTGCCTCTCAGAGTCGGGCCAGAGTCTGGGGAAAGCAGAGGGAGGGCAGGGAGCCTGTGCCCGCCCCAGGGGCCTAGGCTCCTGCTCACGAGGTGGTGGGGGGACAACCAAACAAAAGCAGGAGCCGGGGCAGCTGCCAAGAGCCCCCACCTGGCAGGGGCCCAGGCTCCTCAATGAGGCACGCTCCTCCTCAGGGGGCTGGTCCCCGTGGAGCTTCTGATGGCAGGATCCCGCCAAGGCTCTGCACTGCAGGGGACAGAAACTAAATGGAGGCACTCGGCTTTGTCCGCTCCAGGAGCCTTTGTGTCATCCTGTCCCCTCTGGATTTAGAACTGCCAGCACTGGGGCGGCGTAGCGGAGGGGAGGGTTCTGCGGACGGCCCCTCCTCCTCCAGGCAGAGCTCCGGGAAGGGCCTCTCCAGGCTGGGCCTAAGGGGTGTCAGATGCCCCTTGCTGCCACCCTAGAGAGAAACCATGCAGGGGTTTCAAGTGGTGGTCCCTCCCTTTTTCCTCATCTCTCCTTCTCCTTCCCACGCTCTTCAGCTCACAATCCTGGGGTGGGGGTGGGGTGGCCTGGGGTTGGGGCAGACACGGCACAGAGCATGGGGAAACTCCAGGCTCTGGGCCCAGCTCCCCACACATCGGCAGAGACTGAGGGTGGGAAAGACCTTGAGCCCCAAGCCCTACAGGACTCAATTCTGTCATCGTTAAAATTCAGGAGCATACTAATAGCACGGCAGCTCCCCTCTGCTCCAAGTCTCCCAGATGCTGTGAAGTAAGCAATGAGAGTCCACAAACTACAACTAGAAAAAGCCACTGCACAGCTGGCCCCCGGCCTGACCCAGTGCCCTCACGCCCAGCTTCCAGAACAAGGCGGTAGCCCCCATCCCCAGGATTTATGAGCTAGCTTCTCTAAGACTTAGAAACCCTTAGGCTGGCTTCCAGCAGCCTTCGGAGGAGGAAGTCTAGAGGCCAGCACTGAAGCATACTGCTGAGGACCTCTGTGCCTCAGTTTCCTCATCTGTGAACCCCAGGATGCTCTGGAGGAGCAGAAAGAGCCTGGTGTAGCAATCAGGGGACCCTGGTCAGTCACTAACTCGGGTCACACCCTACACGAGGGTATGACTCAAATCGTGTAGAATCAAAATGAACTCACCATCTTTCAGGAGGTCTAACACAGCCCACTTTTAGTCTAGAAAGAAGACTGTTCTTACTTGACCACCCCCCCCCCCCCCCCCCCAACGAAGCAGCTGGCATGTTTCTAAATAACTGAGCGGCTTTGCCATCTCAAAGGTGTTAAATGAAGAGGCCAACGAGAAATGTGGTTTAAAGGGCAACATGCTATGTAGACACCGGGGTAGCTGAGGAACTGCTTCAGGAGCATGTTTAGAGGTGGGCACGCTGGGCCAGCTGGGGTGGTGCACGTGATGGAGACCAGAGGTCTCTTATTTCCCCAACACGGCAAGGTCCAAGTTGTCCTACTGACAAAGCATCAATTAAATTAGCGCCTTCTTCCCCAGGGATGCAGGGAGAGGAGGATGAGAGGAGCGCTGGGCTTCCAGAAGCCCCCTCTCAGGGAGGGACTACATTCGAGACCAGCCCATTCCTTTTCACTCCCGGCCCCTCCCCCATCACACAATCTTCAACACACACCTCTTTTCCTGCCTCCTCCCCCTTCTGGAAAGGTTCCAGGGCCCAGAACCATAAAAGCGGATGTGTAAGAACTTCCACCAGCTCCCTCGAAAGTTGCAGAAGGGGAGAAACAAACACACACACACACACACACACACACACACACGTCCCCCAAGATGGACCTGGGCAAGGGTCATCAATCTGAGCAGATCAAGAAGGAAGGGGATGAAGGGGAGCCCAGAGAAGTGTTGCCCAAATAATGAGAAGCCTACCCCTCCCAGGGTGGACCAAGGGCCTCGCCCCCAAAAGGAGGGCCTTCCCCAGAGGGCCAAGCCAGCTTTCTAGGGCCCAAGTGGGGTCAGGATTTTCCAGAGGATCCTTAATGCAGAACTTCTGATGCCTGCCCCGTGTCCCCCTCAGCAGTGGGGCTGTGAGGCGGCCGTAAACCCGCGTGCAGGGTGCGTGTGAGAGAGGAAAGGGGGGCGCCCCAGGGAGCAGGGGCCCCACCTGGGATGCGTGCAGAGACTTTCCGGTCTGTGCCGCCCCGGGGGGCAGGGACACAGGGGCCGAGACGCCCAGTGAGAAGGGACCCCGGGCCTCGGTCGGAGCACCGCGTGGCCGTGTGGGCCTCTTACCTTCCTTCAGCATCCCCACTTTGAGGCATTTCATGAAGCGGCAGGCCTGGCAGGACTTGCGCCTCCGTTTCGTGATCTCACACTCATTGGTGGCCGGGCAGCTGTACTCGATGTTTCCTGTAACCAGACACAGACAGGCTTGCCACGTTCCCTCCCGGAGCCCCGCCCACCAGCCAAAGGCCGGATGGAGATGGACTGGCGGGACCTACGACTGCCCCTTATCCCGAGGTTTCCGTAGGGCAGTGGCTCCCACGGTGGGTGCTCGGAGGTCCCTGCCACGATGTTCACGACCCTCTTAAATGCTTAGATCCCAGACCCGGAGGGCGGGGTGGGCCAGGCAGCCACAGCTTTGAAGAAGGGGAGCCCACGGTTTTGAAGGCACCACTGAGCTGGCATTTTACCCCAGGCACAGAACACCTCCTTGCGCTGACCAGAATGTCAGTGCAGGCCACCGGCCCCTATGCCCTCCAGCCGGGGGCCCCAAAGCACGGGCAAAGCCTCCTGGAAGCTCTGGCCCCCCCGGGCCCAGGGCCTGTGTTCCGTGTCCCTCTCTGCACACCCGGGCCACTGCTTGCTGACCTTGAGAGAAATCACTTTCCTCTGAGTCTCAGTCTCCTCGTCTGCAAAGCGGTGTTACGTGAAAGCAGGAGCAAGGGCATTAAAAATGCTAAAGCACTAGGGCGCCTGGCTGGCTCAGCTGCCAGAGCACGGGACCCCTGATCTCACGGTGGTTGGGTTCAGGCCCCTTGTTGGGCACAGAGCTTACTTTAAAAAAAAAAAAAAAAAAAAGTGAAGCACTACTCAACGTGAGCCGATTACATAACCACAGCCCTACTACAGAGGGAATTGGTGACCGTTTTCTTGTCTCGCCCCTTGAATGTATTCTAATAATGGCTACCATGAACCTGACCCATGCTCCCAGGAGGCTGTCAGTCCCACGAAGGCAAACGCTTGTGCTGTTCACCACTCAGTCTCCCGGATACACCGAGATCAGCCCCTGCCATGCAGAAGCCATGCAAGAAAAACTTGCGGAATGAGTCACCGACAGAATCCTCATGGCAATCACGCGAGGTCGGTATTGACACTGCCCCCATTTTACAGGAAAGGCTGTGGCTGCCTTTCTAACACAGGGCATAGCGTCTCTCCCACGTCCTCTTACCTGCCTATAATTACTTAACAAATAGGCGTTGTGTAGCTATAAATGTGAAGAGAAAGGCAATGGGAAGGAAAGGGAGGTCCAGTGGAGTAGAAGAGAGAAAGGCAATTGGAAGGTAAAATGCAACAGTGACCCAGTGCTGTTCTGTTTTTATCTGGTCTTCTCAGCCCCTGTCCCAACACTGGGAGGCCTGCCAGAGCCTGTGGTTTTCAGAGAACAGACTCTGGACTAGTGCAAACTCCCCTTGCCCACCCCCATCAGATGCCCACCTGAGGGAGCAGGGAGAAGGCTGCCCTCCTAACCCTCTCCTCAGGCCCAGGGACATTCCTCCGAAGCAGGGGTGCTTGTGGGCCCACCTCGCCTAGCAAGGACACTGCCCGCATGGAGCACCCTCTGAAAGGTCACTCCTGGCCTGAGACAGAGCTTGAAAGGTTAGTTCCAGACCTGCCTGGCCTCCGAATCCCCCCTCTCCCCCCAGCCCCATCCACATTAGCAGTTCCAACAGCTGCCTTTACTGTGCACCTGCTCCCGTGCATGATCCGCACGAGTGGTCACTCCTCACAAGGCCCCTCGGAGGTGGGCCCACCAGTGCCCCATTTCACAGGCCCAGCAACTGAGACTAGGGGGTGCTGAAATGAGTTACTGAAGGCCACATAGAGCCCCTGTGCCACCCCTGCACTCCGCAAGAAGCTTGGGGAAACCAGACAGGCCCCTCCCTGTTGCCACCCCAGCAGCTGAGGTGGTCTGGAGGAAGTCGGGAGGGTGCAGTCTTCCAGAATCCCTGTGCCTCAGCCTCCCCCTGTGGCCTATGGAAAATACTGACCGTTGGATTTTCTGAGAGCCAGCAGGAACCAAGCTGTGCCCCTGACAAAGGGCTCTGAAGTCATAAAATTGTAGCGCCCCCGATTACAAGGTGAGGGCTCACAAGAGCTTTTAGAGTATTCTCAGCCTCATTTAGTACTGGGGAGGAGACATGACTTGCCTGGGGCACCTTAGATCTCCATCTCTCTACCCACCTCTTTCTGAATTCCAGCCGCCATCACCTTATCACCTTTCTCCCTCCCATTTCTTGCAGGGCAGGGAGGAGGGTCTAAAAGTCCCCCTCGGTGCAGCAGGGTGGGAGAGGGCAGGAAGGGGAAGGGATAAGGATTCTGTGAGCCCCTCCCCTCTTATCCAGCCCTAACCATTTCTTAGGTCACTCTGGCTTGTGTGGCTTCTTGGCAAATAATTTCAGTATTTCCAGAAGCACAGTAAACAGGAGAAAAACACAAATATGAATTAATTCATCCAAGTCTATCTTGGCTTAGGAGGCTCTGTAGAGTTTGGTCCCTGCCACCATCCCACCCCACCCCTCTCTCTCCAGCCTCAATATCCCTCCCCCCACCCCCCACTGTCCCGCATAATCATCAGTTCCTGGAACTCAGTGATAACACAGGCTTCCCGGCCTTTGTTCCAGCTGCTTAGAACAACCCCAGTAAGCTCCCTCCACCACCTCACCTGGCCCGTCTACACCTCCGGGTCCCATGGATACAGGTGCTACTCCTCACCGTCACCTGACTCCTAGACCAGCTCCTCTGGAGTCCAGGCGCTCGGCACACACAGGAGGCGCTCAGTACACGCCGAGAGCCAACACTAACAGGTGCTTCCCATGAAGCAGCTATTGGTGTGCTTTTCACATACTGCACCTTTAATTTTCCCAACAACTCTGGGAGGTAAACATCTTTTCCTCCACCTTATAGATGAGAGCAGAGTCCAGGATGAGTCAGAGGAAGGACTTGAACCCAGATGGTCTGGCTCCAGTCTTGCTCGGAACCACTGTGCAGTGAGCTCACAGGGCCCGTGGCGGCCCTGCGTTCACCTGGCAAGGCAACTCACGCAGCCTCGGGACGCCACTTGCATGCTGCTAGCCGTTCACCTTCACTGGTCTCGGCTGCACAGCCAACCTGTCATCCCTTGAAGGAGGACCGATCCCAGGTTTGGAGGGGCTGTCGCTCCAGCGGGGGGTCAAGGAATGCCTGCGATTTGGCACTGGTGCTCTTCCAGGACAAGAGGGTTGAGCATTAACAACAAGGATAGAACGATGTTCCTGACCGTGCGCGTGCGTGTGCAAGAGAGAGAGTTCTGATTTTATTTATTTATTTTTGTTCCTTTCAATTTGTTTTATGGCCCTAGCGGCTGGCCGCCAGAAAGCCAGGCTGCTGGCCTTGCCTTGTAATTTCTGTAAGTGCCTCCTCGATAAAGTGATGAGATTAATTCATCAGAATTTCTGTGGTCTCTGGAGGGCAGTCTAGGAGAGCTCAGAAGCAGGGAGGGGCATCTGTGGAACACACACACACACACACACACACACACTCACCACCAGCTGAAGCCTGGCAGGTTTGGAGGTGGGCCCTCATAGGACAAGGACCTAGCCAATGGCTAGCATCAACTCAGAGTTCTAACACAGGAGTGTGCCCAGGACAGACACAGGGAGACACTACTTCAGGTCACCTAACTTCTCTGGGCCCACTTCCTCATCTGTAAAATGGGCATATAGCACATGCCCGTCTTACAAAGTTGCGTGATACAGGGTCAGAAAGCACGCACAGGGCTCAGCAGAGTCAATGTGTGGGCAAGCAAGGACTCAAGGCTGCGGTGCCTATTTTTACACGCAGGCAGTGCTGCCAGGGTCAATTCAGCAGAAGACTCCGGGTAAGTCTCTGACGTGAGGCCAGCCACCCATTCTGACATTTAAGAACACTAAGACCGGCGACCTCCGAGTTGTTGCGTCCGCACCTGTGGTAGGGAAGGGAGGAAGGAATGCTCAGAGCCTGACCTGGACTTCTGCGTGACCTCTGGCCTCGAGGCAGAGGGGAAATCCCCACCATCAGCTCCTTTGATCCTGTGCCCCAGGAAGGAAACCCCAAGGGCGTCACCATCAGCTGTCTCTGAACAGCTGCAGGGAGTGGGCAGTCCTCTCCCAGGGCTCAGGGGCTCAGGGCTGGGGCCGCAGAGCTTAGACAGGGGGCTCCTGGGGGACGCATGTCTCAGAGGCGGCTGGCTAACATCGGAGCCCGAATGGCCGCCATTTTAGGTCACTGCCGTGGAAGGGCTGGGCCAGTAGTCACTTGGCTCCACTTCCCTATCTATCTCCCTTCTGGGGGACACAGACTATCTCCTTCTGTGGGGCCCACTGTCCTCAATTGTCCACCCTTCCCTCTTCCTTACCTCCTAGCTCCATGATCCCATTCGTGCCACTGGCCTGGGCTATCACGTACTATCACCCGGGCTATCACAGCAAGAGGCAGGGCCTGTGCTCACACCCTTTCATCTATCTGCCTGCTGGGTATTTTCACCTGCAAGTCCCTACGGTTCCTCACACCTCCTCAGCTGAACCCATCCTTACCCAGCCGACTCCTCTCATTGTGCTCCTTGTCTCAGCAAAACGATCACTAAACCGCCCCTACCCCCATCCCCACCTAGATCAGAAACTGAGGCGCATCCTGGATTCTTCCCTCTCCTTTATTCCTTTAAGGTCCTTCTCATCCTACTTCATTCACATTTTGTCCCTCCTTCCCCTATGGCCACCGCTCATCAGTCCCCACACTCACCTCCAGGCACTAGCCTCCTCTGTCTCTAGTTCCCTTTCCAGTCTGACCCCCACACTGCCCCTGGAGGGACGTTAATAATCTTTCTGTGCAAAACTCCATCATGGCACATCCCCTGTCTGCACACACATCCCACAGCCCGATAAATGGCAGCAAGGGGCGGGGGCGGGAACTGCCACAGGAGAATGGACAAAGTAAAACCCAGAATAGCCAAAGATGACAAGCCATCGCTTCTCTGCCTTTGGGCTAAGATCAAGTGTAGTATCTAGATGACAAGCCATTTGTACTACAGAGCCTCAGAAAGCCTCAGGCAGCGAAGGCTCGAGATACGGCAGAAGATGTGGTGGGCTTTGGGGCCACAAACTGGGGAATTTGCTGGGAGGACTTGGCTACCATTCCACGTGGCCATCTAGGAGTCCTCCACAACCCACCCAAGAGAAGCCAGCTTCATCTCTGGAGGCTGTGAGCAAGTTAAGTTCTGGACTCAAGGACCCACTCTACTTCAGGCAGAAGGGAAGCTGAAGCTAAAACTAGGATGCCTGAACAGTGGGACCACCCAGCCCACCCCAAGCCCACTCCCTGAATCCTAGCAGTCTGCACACTCCACACCCCACCCCAAGATAGGAATTTGTAGGGTTCTTCTCTGGGAGAATGCACAGCATCAGAAAGAAGTCCAGCAGATGAAGATCAACCGAGGGAATGCTCCTTCTACCCTCTTTATCCTTATTTGCATTTAAGACAGACAGCCGAGGATTACCAATACATTTTCAAACCTCACAAAGCAATAATCAACATACTATCAACTTGAGAAGAAAAAAAAAAAAACACACTGCATTCATGAAACAAGAACAGCATGCAATAAAAAGTTTAAAATGTATAAAATGGAGCTCCTAGAAATTAAAAATATGTAAATCACAAAAGATTCAGAAGAGCTGAGGAGCTGCTACTCCAGAACAGAACAAAAAAATCCAAGAAATGGATGAGAGACTGGAAAAGATGTAAGAATTAGACAACGGATCCTAGAAGCTCCGCGTCAACCATCACAAGTTTTTAAAAGAGAAAAAGGTGGGACAGGAGGTCGTCATGAAGGCAGAAACTGAAAAAGGGAGGGAGGGGGTGGAGGGTGGAAATTTCTAAGACCTGAAGAATATGAGTTTACAGACAAAAAGTCCTGCTGAAAGCCCAGCAGAATAAGTGAATAAAGATCTGGATAAAATTATAGAGGTGGAAAACAAATTAGTAGCTGCCAGGGATCAGGGAGAGGAGAGCGCGGGCGGTGGTTATGGTATAAAAGGGTAAAGCCAAAGCTCTTCTGTATCTTGACTGTGGGATGGTCACAGGAGTCCATGAAGTGATACAGCTGCATAAACTACACACACACACACCCAGAGTGTGTACAACCGGTAAAATCTGAATAAGGTGGGCAGATTCCATCAATGGCAATTGCTGATTGTGACACTGTACTGTAGTTACGCAAGATGTTACCTTCGGGGCAAACTGGGTGAAAGGTATTCGGGATCTCTCTGCATCATTTCTTAAAACTGGGTGTGACTCTTCAATGATCTCAAAACAAAAACATGAAAAAATAAATAATAAAAAGACCTACAACACATGACAGAGGCTTGCGTCGTAAAATTTCAACCAGAGAGGGCAAAGAAAGAAAAGATTCTAAAATTTTTCCGGGAGAGTAACAAAAAACAAGTCAAATACGGAGGATGGAGAATAAGACCGGCCACCATATCTGAAACCATAAGGGGAAAAAGTCCGAAACACACACACACACACACACACACACACACACACACCTGTGTGCATCGCCACTTTTTTTCGCTTTGGCACTCATCATGTGACTTCATTTCTTTATCTGCTTTGTTCACTGAAGTTTCCCCAGCACCCAGAACCGTGTGCGGAAGTATGAGGTCTCTATATACAGTCTCTAAATGATGACTCCAACTTCTTGCCGACAGCACCAGAAACTAAGAAAAGGAGCAGCGGTGTCATGGCGGGGGGGGGGGGGGGTGGGGGGATGGAATCACTTAAAGCCAGAATTTTATACCAAGCCAAGATAGAAATCTCGGGGGTGAGGTGAAGGAATGAGTAAGGATATTTCCCTGCTTCCAAGGCGTCAACAATTTTACCTCCCCTGCGCCTTTCCAGCACATGCTCCCCCCAAAATGGAGGAAGCAAAAAGAGGAAGAGGCAGAATCCAGAAAACAGGGGATCCAACCCAGGAGATGAGTCAAGGACAAGTGGAGAAAGGACTAGCAGGAAGCAAAGACATTTAACCAAAAATTGTGAGGTAACCGTATTCTGACAATGGGAAGACTGGAAATGTGTGTGGTTGGATGGGTTGTATAATTGGAACAAATTCTTCATTGTCCATAACAGGAAGTCAAGAAATAATGCCCAAATTGCCAACTCAGTAAACATAGCTGTAAAATCACATTAGCAACTAAGAAGATGAACGCTAGAAGAAAGTTTTTCTTAAAGGTCTAACTTTGGATCATGAAGGGAGGAAAGAGAATATATGTGAAGGGCCAAGGACTGTCACTTTTCATTAGGAGACTTACTTACATTTCTATCATACTTTTTTAAACTGCGTGCACACATTGCTTTGATAAAAAGCTAAAAGTTACCTTAAGAATTAAGTTTAAGAAATTGTCCAACAGCTCCTTATCACATAAAGAATGAAATCTAACCTCCAGGGCAAAGCCTACCAGGCTCATTATGATCTGGCCAACTATGACCTGTCTGTCCTCATTTTCCTCAACCTGGGCCCTAAGGTGGTAGGTTCCACTAATACCTTTGGGGCCTCTGATCCCTCTCCTACCTCCCTCCACCTGAAACCCTTCCTGGTAAGTTCTCCCACAACCTTGAACCTCAGCTCATGATACCGTCTTCCCTTCTGCCCTGGGTAGGTTCACAAGCTCCTTCCTGTTTGCCCCCATAGGTCACACCCACCACCTTCCACTTGAAGCAGCCAGCTGGGTGTTGCAGAATCAGGATTTCGTGTGTTGTCCTCCTTCTGAGCTACGTGCTTCCTGGGGATAGAGGTTACTGGGTCTCTCTCACTTTTGTATCTCAAGTACAAAGCAAATAAATCGATGGGGTGCCCAGGTGGCTCAGGTGGTTGAGCATCCAACTCTTGATTTTGGCTCAGGTTGTGATCTTCTGGTTTGTGGGTTCAAGCCCTGCGTCAGGCTCCTTGCTGATGCAAAGCCTGCTTGGGATCCTCTCTCTGCTTCTCTCTTTCTCTCTGCCCCTCCAGTGCACAAGTGTGCGCGCTCTCTCTCTCTCTCTCTCTCTCTCGCTCTCTCTCTCTCTCCCCCAAAATGAATAGAGAAACTTAAAAAAAAAAAAAGCAAATAAATTGAAAGCAAAACCTCCACTTAGAGAATCCTAGAACTCAGCAGGGATCCGTCAGTTGTCAAATCCAACAGCCTGTTCCAGGCCCCCTATCCTGGTCCTTCCCAATGCAGAGAAAACCTAGCTCTTAAGATTTCCTCTCCCTTCCCTCTGCAGGGACTCTCACAAGGTCTCGGATCAGTTCTCTATTCACCACATTGACGCCAAGGTGCTTCCGGTGGTAAGAGTGCATCATTATTCTATGTAGCATCAAGAAAGGAAGCAATTCTGCCAATCAAACTACAACTGTGCTTCCTTGCCACTAGCATTTCCGTGTGTGTTCGCATTAAAAGATCTCTTTGAGATTTACTTAGAGATATGATCGTACAGCATCCTTGTGCATACACGGAAGAGAAAATAGAAGAAAAACAAATCAAAAGGGTCGCTAAAACTTCTCCAAGTGCAATTCTCCTGAAAGATTCTTGATCAAAGTCATTGTTTTTGTGTTTTCCCACAGAATCGTCCTCTCTGCCAATAAGGGAGCCAACCATGCTGTGCTTCTGAAGAATGTCCATTATCATCTTGGGGGTTACCTCCCAGGTCACTGGCCCCTTTCTGCAGGTTCTGATGTGCATGTGAGGGCAGGGTCAACCACATGGAGTAACCAGCACATAGCCCAATTCAGAGAGGTGGGGGGGGGGGGGCAGTGCATGTTGAAACTGACGCAAGATGGTACTTCTCAGTCTCCTTCCAAGGCTCTTACTTCCTTTCCCTTCACTAGGTCCTTCCTCTTGCCCCCCACCCCCCACCCCCACCCCTGGCCCCTCTCCTTCAGAAAAGCTTTCTCTAGAAAAAACTCTCCTGGAGGGCATGTTGCATCAGATGGCTTTGCCCCACCCCCCACAGTCTCAGATTAGCAACCTGGGTGGGGCTGGAAATTTGTATTTCCAACAGGTTCCCAGGTGCTTCTCCTCTGGGGACCACACTTTGCGAACCACTGCTCTAGAGGATCTCATTAGATCCCCAAACCCCACTCAGCTAACACTCTGGAGCCCTAGGCCCCGAGTTCCAACTCTCCAGAGTGAAACCTGTGAACTGATCAAACTCAACATGTCCCAAACTTTGTCCATTGCCCCAACCCCTTGCTCCCGGCCTATCCTTCTCCCACTAGGAATATTCTTCTTTCTTGGTTTCCTTGTTGTCAAATAACCTCACCAGCCCCCTAGCAGCCTACATTTGAAACCTAAGGGGCAGTCTCAACCCAGCCACTGTTCATTTTATACTGAATCCACTTCCAGAAGTTTCTCAAGTCCAACCTCTCCTTTTAACCCTTCTGCCACTGCTGGCTTGGATGCCTCCAAATGGATGGGCTATGAGAATCCGCTTCCTAACCGGACTGCCTGCCCCTAGACTCTCCCATGTCCAGACCATCTTCCCCGAATTACCTTGCCAGAATTAACTTGCTAAAATGAGATTTCATTAATTCTCTGCTCAAAAACCTTCACTGGCTTCCTGTTGCCAAGCACAAGCAGCAAAAACAATTATTATCTATTTAAGAGTTATATGCCAGGCACTAAACTAAAAACTTCACGTCCATGACTCATTTGATGTCTGCAATCTGCAATGACGTTCCAGCACCAGAAACTGCTTATCAGCCCCATTAGTCCCATTTCATTGACTGGGAAATTAAAGCCCAGAGAAACTATGTAACTTTACCAAGCTGACCAAGAAAGAAATTGTCAAATTGGGATTCTAAGACAGGTCACACACCCTCGAATCTTGGTGTTACTCTATACTCTTCCTTCACAAAGCCTCTGAAGCCTGTGCCATCCAGCCTCCCGCTGCTTTCCCCACCAGCCCGTCCTCGGCCACCGAGCCCCACCCCCACCCCCCACCCCCACCCCTCAGCAGAGCACATCTGCTCCTCTGGGCCCCTGACTCCTGTTCTTTCTGCCAGGCATGCTCACCTTTCCCTCCTGTTTGCATGGAATTCCTCGGAGATGCCCTCAACCCACCCGCCCCAGGCTCTGTCTCACCTGACTTGCACTCTGGCTGTGACGTGGTCTTTCTCTCATTTCCCCCAGTGCCCTGCAGACAGCAAACTGTTTGCAGGTTTCATTGACTCTTTTCGTACAGATGAGAAAACTGAGACCAGACGACACAAGTCCCTGCCCAAGGTCAGCCGGCTGGTCAGTAGCCGGGCTGGGATAGCGACCTGGTCCCGACCCCCACTCACTCCTAGCTCTGTCTCTGCAGCCCCCCTTGCCTCGTGTCCCGTGGGATCCCCGGCCTCATTCTCCAGGACAAAAGGCCTGGAGGTGGTCCAAGGCAGGATAACCCATCAATCATCTCCCTGCCCCTTCCTTGGGGAGTTTCCTTCCAAGTCTGCATCTGGGCCCCTGGTGAACAAACAGAAGCAGCGCCTGCCAGGCCTTCTTTCTTACTTGCTCTCATCTGAAGTCACAGACCCAGGAGCTGCTCCAGGGGCCTCCTGGTGACCTGCTAAGTTGGCCTCATGCCCTGGGGACGTATGGAGGGCTACAGGGTGGCTTTACCCTCCCCTCAGCAATGTGCATTCATTTATTCATCAGTGGCTTCCGCTCCTAGAAGAAAATCCAAGTACAGCATGCACCAAGCCTCCCCCCACCACCCAGACCCGGGACTTGGCCAGCCTCCCCAGCCCCATCTCCTTCCCTGTCTCCCTCACTCACACCAGCCACACTGGCCCTCTTTCTGGTCCTGAAGCACATCAGCTGTTTCCTCCACCTGGAGCATTGGCCCCAGGATTCTTCCACATGCTTTGCCTTATCTTAGAAGTCATCTTCTCAGCATGGCCTTCCCGATCTTCTGTCTAAATTAGACCCCTCTCGTCTCATCACTGGCTCTTCTCTTTCACAGCACCTGCCTCAAGTCTGTCATGATGCATCTTTACCCGCTATCGTGTTTTCTGTCTGTCTTCCCCCCAGACGGCAACCCCACGGGGTAGGGGCCCTTGATCCACTCTCAACCCAGCTCCCAATACGGTGGTTGCGACTCAACCAATATTCAACAAAGAACTGAGTAACGGCTTCATAAGCTCAAGCGTAAGGCAGGCGTGTCCCCCAAACACTGTCCTTTAGAAAAGAAGTCACTTAATATCTGAGACTTTGTGACATCTCAGAACAGAGGTGCTATGTCCACCACCTTATATCGACCAACTGCTCCAAGACCTCAGTCAATGCTCATCGTCCAACTGAATCAGTAACAAGGGGGTAAAGAGACTTCACACAAATTTAGTTATTCCCGGGAATCTGACCTCACATGTTGAGTGTCAAAAGCAGTAGAGTACCTCATACACTGTGGAAATCGTGCTTATACATCGACACAAATAGAAAAGAACTGCTCTGATGGTCTAGGAACTACACTTACAGCTCCAAAATGACATTTTTAGAAGCACACACATACTCCTAAAGTTTTAAGTAACTAAGACAGGAGTAAAGACAGGGTGCTCTGAAACACTGTTGAATGACTCAGGAAGTGGCCCTAGAAAAGGCAAAGACACTTTAGTCAAAGGTCTGTGTGACAAGTTTGATAACTTCGCTTCACAAAATGTGAAAAGAGGGACGCCTGGGTGGCTCAGTCAGTTAAGCGTCCGACTTAGGCTTAGGTCATGATCTCACCGTCCGTGAGTTCAAGCTGTGTCGGGCTCTGTGCTGACAGCTCAGAGCCTGGAGCCTGCTTCAGATTCTGTATCGCCTTGTCTCTCTGCCTCTCCCCTGCTCATGCTGTCTCTCCCAAAAATAAAAAATAAACATTAAAAAAAAATAATAAAATATTTAAAAAAGCAAAACGTGAGTAGAAAAAAGTTTTTCAAAAAATACGGTATTTTTACATAATGTGATTTGAAGCATACAAGTTTAACTAAAATTAACACATTGTTTTAAGTAGACATTTGACTATTTTATCTAGATCCCTGCAAGTTTCCGTAGGCAAACTGGCCAAACTAGTTTGTCCTTGTGGGGAATACGGGGGATCGCTTTCGGGGGACCACCTTTCATGTGGACACACGGAGAACTTCCTAGGCACCAGGCACTGTGGGAGAACATGGGGTTTGGTGAAAATCAAAGTAAACGTAACCCCTGTTCCCTAGGAACTTATCATCTCCCTGGGGACCCAGTCAGATCATGGCAAGAACCATGCAGTATGGTAACTGTTATCGATGTGCTGGCAGAAGGTATTCAGGAGCACCCAGGAGGGGCACTATCTATGTCAGATGAGAGGGCTCGGAAGTGGAAAAAGGCTTCCCCAGAGGAAACGCCAGCTATCTGGAGACCTAAGGACAAAAGTAGGGCCTGGAGGTTGGGGGAGGCAGAGTAAGGAGGAGAACGTATACAAAGTCTAGAAAGTGATGGTGTGTGATGAGGTCTGGGAACTGGAAAACAGAGCAGTCAGGCAGACCCGCAGCCCACTAGGGAGCATGGCAGGGGATAAAGTTACCAGGACAACGTGGGGCAATCCCCGAGGACATCCTCAATCACGCTCTGGAGCCATGGCTTACCCATAAGCAAGACAGGAGACCGACACGTTCAGACATTGGCTCAGAAAGGTCTCCCAGGCAGCACAGAAGAAAACAGACTGGGAAGGGGCGATCCTGGCAGCCAGGAGACCAGACTAGAAGCCACAGTGGTCGGTGGTGGCCCGGAACAGAGCAAGGCGAACAGAGAGACGCATTAGGTCAAGGGACATGAAGGAAGGAGACGGAACTGGACATGACTGTGGGGACGTTGGTCTGGGATGGGGGGCAGGAAGTCGAGTTCCGGGTTAAGACCCACTTCTGGCCTGCACACCAGGGAACCGACAACTGGGACACAAGGAGAGACGTCTAAGGGCAGGTAGGACTTGTTGCGTTTGGGTGCTTCCAGAACATCCAAGTGGAAATGTTTTATAGGTGCTGAAGGCTCTGGAGTGCAACGGGGAGGCTGAACTGGGACTCATTCATCACAAGCCCAGGCAGGAGCAGATACAGATACAGGGCAGTAAAGCGGGTCAAGAACTGAGAAGAGGAAGGGAAAGGGGGGCTGGAAGCTGGAAATTGAGAGGGTGTGGGCATTGTTTTGTTTTCTTTGTCTTAGATTGCAGATACCACAAGTATTTCAATGCAGAAGGGAGGAGGCTAGGAAGTGAGAGGGTAAAAGAGAGGAGATAGTGGGTAGGAGGGTCTCCAGAAGTGGGGCGGGGATGGGTTCACCCAGAGCCTGGGGCAGGAGACCATCCCTTGCAAGGGGCAGTGGGTAGATCGGCTGGCAACAACTGAGGACATTCCCATCGAGGGCTTCCAGTTTCTCAATGGAACAGGAGGCAGGGTGACAGGGTCAAGGTTTGGGGATATGTCTTGGAAAAGTCCCCCAGGTGGCTCCCTAAAAGGCCACTTCATCAGTTTGGTACTCATTACAAAGGTTTTCATTACTGTGAGGTCAGTATCATAGTCCAGAAAGGAGCTGCATCTCTCAGGGCCAGACTCACATTGGCCAAATTCCAAAACCTGACATATAAGCCCAGGGATACACATTCAAGTACAAAGAGAAACTGATGTGCCTAACCTACAAGATCACTCTAAGCAGAAGACCTGGGGGGGGGGGGGGGGGGGGTGACTAGATCATAATCAGAAAGATGTTAATCACATCAACTGAATGTTTAATGACATCAGTCTGTCCCCAGGCTGACTCCCTTTTGGTAGAAGTGGTGCCTTTGTCAAAGTCTGCCTCCTTTTTCCACGCCTGGGGGGGGAGGGGTGGGTAGGGGCTGATCAATCTTCTTTGATGAGCACATTTTTTTCCCCCCTTAGATATGCTAGTAAATTCGGTCAGGTTGAGGATTATCTCCTTAGCTGTGGAGCCACTGGGTCCCTTCGGGAAGGTGCCTTTTTTGCGTCTAAGCTCATCTGTTCTTGGTGTCCTCACCATCTCCAGCATGGATGACAAACTCCCCTTCACACAGAATCGGGCAGGCAAAGTTGCACCAAACACTGAACGTGCACTACTAGGGGTTTGATCCTAAGCCCCAGGAGGACAGAGGGACTGTACCTACCTTGTTCAATGCTGTAGTGCAGGAGAGCGCACATTTTTTCTGTAAAGGGCCAGACAGGAAATGTTTTAGGCTTTGTGGCAGCCTGCTGTTGGAGCACCAAAGCAGCCAGGTTCTACGTGAACGAATAGGTGTGGCAGTGTCCTAATCCAACTTGATTGACAAAAGCAGGCTTCAGCCTGTAGGCTCTTCTCAGCCCACCTCTCCCGGCCCCTTCCCCCAGCCCCACAGTGCTCCCACCTAGCACAGCCAAGCACGCAGAGTGTACTCAATAAATGTTTATAGGAAAAGAAATGGCTGGGGGTCCCTGGCTGGCTCAGTCGGTGGAGTGTGCGACTCTTGATCTTGGGGTCGTGGGTTCGAGCCCCACGCTGAGTGTAAAGGTTAAAAATAAAATCTTAAAAAAAAAAGAACAGCTGTCTGAGGGTTTTTTCCTCAAGTCTACCATGACATCCTTGTTTCTATAAACTTCTTTCCATATTGATGTAAGCATGGAATTGAGAGACTGAAGGGATCTACGGAGACAGAACATGAGCTAGCATGACTTTAGAGCTTTGTCCAAGCATTTATATCAATTAGTGCATGGATCGTTCTGTGATGAGAGGCCCTCAGTCCAAGTTACCAGACTTTTAAAACATGGCCTGAATAGCCTCTTTATTTTTTTTTCAGGTTTATTTAGAGAGAGACAGAGTGGGGGAGGGGCAGAAAGAGAGGAAGAGAGAGAGAATCCCAACCAGGCTCTGCGCTGTCGGCCAGGAGCCTGACGCGGGGTTCTCACTCACAAACTGTGAGATCATGACCTGAGCTGAAGTCAGACGCTTAACCGACTGAGCCACCCAGGATGTGCAGACACTTAGGGGACTGTACCCTGGTTTGGAGCCTTAGGCTAGGCCTGCAAACTCACTCGGCTCTAAGCTTTAGACGCCAGGGTCTGGAGGGCAGGTGCTCTGGTCTTTCTCTCCTGCCCCCCACCAGTACCTCTCTCAGAACACTCACACGGTACCCGCTGGTCTTTGTGAGGCTGTCCAATTACTGGTCTTCCTCTTTACACTTTAACTATGTTTCCACATTTTCTACAACCATTATGTCCAGAAACAACAAAGTCAAAATCCACGTTAGAACAAAACCAAAGACTTAATGAAATGACTAGAGCAAACCATCAGCTTTACAGTGTACTTTTCCGGATTCTAAACAGAAACCTCTTCCCGGTTCTAAAGGAGAACCAGAACTTGTGACAAAGAGACAAGAGCAGCTGAGCTCTGAATGCATGAAATGCTGCTCTTTGTCCTCTGACTTCTAGGAAAAGATCATTATCCTCTTTGTGGAGCAAATAATTAAGACTGTTTACAAATCCTTCAAGTGGGCTTTTGAAGTGCTGAGGGCACTCTCAGCACCCGGGCCTCTGCCGAGGGAGAGCAGGGTTTCTGAGTCTGCCCCAGCCTCTACTTTCAGAAAATCTGATCCAGAACCCTCCAGAACCCTCAGTGAAGAACCACATGGAGTGAAGAAAACGGGATTGTCTCCTAAAAAGCAATTTTTCAAAAGCTGACCTCAAAGAATCTAAAAAATAATGGCAATCTTACCGAGACCATTTCCTGATCTGGGAAGAAAACAGTTGCCGTCTCAGTGACTTAAACTGGTGGAAACATGTCACGTTTATTTGTCAGATACCCAATGATACAGATTGACTCTCAGACTGGAGGTTTTCAACCCTGGCTGAGGTCGGAGACTCCCAATTAATCACACAGTGCTTTTCAAACTCCGAGATTCCAGGGTGTCCTCCCAGACTCAGGAGTGTGAAGCTGGCAGGGACTGAAACGTGTTCATGCACCGTGCTAGAGTCTAGCACAGTGCCTGATGTGAACACACTCCGTAAACGCTCGCTAAAAGCAGTGCGTATCATGGCTCCTTCTCAGGAAGGTGTAAAGAACCCGAGTCTGGGGTTTTAGGAAAATGTAATTTTAACTGCTTTACTCTTTGGTACTGGTTGAATTTTGACCATTTTTTTCAAGGGTTCATTTATTTTTTTTTTTTAAACGTTTATTTATTTTTGAGACAGAGAGAGACAGAGCATGAACAGGGGAGGGGCAGAGAGAGAGGGAGACACAGAATCCAGAATCGGAAACAGGCTCCAGGCTCTGAGCTGTCAGCACAGAGCCCGACGAGGGGCTCGAACTCATGGACCATGAGATTGTGACCTGAGCTGAAGTCGGACGCTCAACCGACTGAGCCACCCAGGTGCCCCCCCCCCTTTTTAAAAAGTAAGCTTTATGCCCGACGCGGGGCTCGAACTCACGGACCGCGAGATCATGACCCGAGCCGAAGTCGGATGCTCAACCGACCAAGCCACCCAGGCGCCCCAAGGGTTCATTTAAAAAAATAGCTATTATCTATAACTAAGATAGCCAAAATAATTTAAATCCTAAATCAAAATATATCGTTTTACTTACATATATGTAATTACAAAAGCCCGCCGTGTACAATAAAACAAAGCGTGCGTCTGTGTCTTGGTGATAACACTGTCGTAAGTGATATGGTAAAAGTGAAAATCATACCTGCAAGCATTTATTTAGCACTTACAAAGCACCAGGCAATATTATAAGTGCTTTGTACATACCAACTCACTTACTTTTCTTTTAACATCTCTATGTGAAGAAGGAATGAGAGCATCGCACCTTACCGAGAAGGACATGAACCCAGAGGGAAACCGAGGCAGCATGCCCAGGGGCATCTAGCCGTAACGGATGGTGCTGTCTGATCCAGGAACCCGCTGGACAACCACTACACCACAACGTCTCAACTAACAGGGAGAACTGGAAACATGGCCAATCTTAAGGCCCTCAACTAATTTAATGAATAAATAGTCACAAGAAATTTAGACAAATATTTGTTGAACGAAGACACGGAGAGTCATCCCAGGAAAGCTCAACCTGACTCTTCTAAAAATGAAATGGGAAAGGGGGGAGGGAAGACACCCTGAGGACAGCCAGGCAGGGCCAAGGGACGGGACAGGTGTCCCTGGGTTTGGTCCAGTCTGGCTGCAGTTTCTGTCCCAGTGGAATGGCATCACCCCACTTCAGTTCCATGCACGAGGGGGGCTGTTTGTCCATCCACAATCAGCAGCACCTACAGCAAGGGCTGGCGCTTAGTGGGTGCTCAGTAGACTCCTGACGAAACGAATGGCCCAAGTGCTCCGCCCATGGCCTCCTGCAGTAACACCCTTGGCTACCATGTGCCAGGTTCATTCCTCTGGCTGGACCCTGTGCCATGAACTTGATAACAGCTCTGGGAGAGTGTTCTCATCATCATCCCCCATTTAACTCAGGGTGACTTTCCAGAGGCCACCCACCAAGGCTCTTGCACACCTTCATAGGAACCAATCACTCACATACCCTCCGAAAGAGGCCGCCACCCTCGCTGGTGGCCATCAGAACACGATTCAGCTGCCACACAGGCGCACTGTAACAGCCCTTGAAGACAGGCCATGCGGTGATCAGACAGGGTGAGTGGGTTTCCCTTGCTCTGATGGCCTGGCTCTTTCCCAATTGAGAAAATATTTGTGTTTCATTTGTGCCCTTAAAAGATCAAAGCAACAACTCTTTCTATAGCAAGGAGTCTGGAACTGCAGGGTAAAATAACATGATTTTCTCCCCCAAAAAGCAGCTCTTAGGGACACGCTCTTGACCGTGTTCCCCACACCAGTGAGAGGCGCATGCACAGTGCATTTGTGTGGGGTTTCCCGGGGTTTTCTGGGGCACCACAGGGGAGTGCCTGCGTGCCAATGACAGTGCTGGAGTTAGAGTCTCGTGGGGAATCCCGAATGAGAAACCCTGAGAGGCGGGAAAGGGGCTCTACCAAACCCCTGCTGTAGCGGTGGGGGGGGACCCACCTGGCAGCTGGCGGGAATCACCGGGTTTCCCCGCTGCACCTGCAGGCAAGGGCGCCCCTGCCCGCGCCCACCCAGCCCCTGCCCTGCCTTCACGCACCTTGGATGGTCCTCTTGAAGAAGGCCTTGCAGGCCTCGCAGGAGGCCACGCCGTAGTGGTAGCCGGAGGCAATGTCCCCACACACGAGGCACAGGCGCTTGGGGATGGCGTTGAGCATGTACTCGCACTTGATGGCCGAGTCCTCCATGAGGCCGCTGGCACAGTCCTCATAGCTCTTGCGGCACGGGGTGCCGCCCAGCCCGGCGCCTGCGAACATGGGCGGCGAGTCCAGACCGTTGGCGTGGGCGCCCAGGGCCAGGCCGAAGCCCCCGCTGGCGTCGGACGAGCCGCTGGGGCTGTGGTGGCTGAGGGCGTCGATGCCCGAGGACGGGCTGGACGGCTCTGTCTTGATGAAGGAGCCGCAGCTGGAGCCCAGGTGCCGGTCGTCCGCGGACATTCTGTTCAGCAGCCTGCGGACACAGAGCACGGACAAGTCAGCTCTGCGGAGGGTGCGGTGGGTGTGACGCCGGACCCAGGAATTAGCTCTGGGCTCCGGGCACCGAGTGGGCGGGGCGGCTGGGAGGGGCTCAACGCTAAGGCGTTGGTGAGATAAAATGCTGGCCCAGAAGGTCAATTGGTCAGGACACTGCACAGCCCAGAGCAAGTTTCTGCCATTACCCCCCAGAACCTTCTGAGTCCTCAAAGAAAAAACTAGGGTTTTATTTTATTTTACTTTATTTTATTTATTATTATTATTATTAATTTTTTTGAGAGAGAGAGAGAGAGCACAAATGAGGCAGAGGGAGAGGGAGACAGAATCCCAAGCAGGCTTCACACCCAGGGTGCAGCCTGACGCGGGGCTTGATCCCCTGACCGCTGAGATCATGGCCTGAGCCACAATCAAGAGTCTGACATTCAACCCACTGAACCACCCAGGCGTCCTTTAAAAAACTACGTCTGATCGATAAACTTTAGATTAGGCGCCCCAGCTCTCTGCAAATTGCTGGCATAAGGGTGACAGACAAAATAGCTGGGCAATCTTCCTGCACAACAAAAGTACACGGTGGCCATGGCTGGAAGTCTGAGCGTGCCAGGCCCTGGCCCAGACCCCCTCAGTACTGTGACCTGATAACCCATTTCACCCAGCTCCACTGAGGCACTGGGTAAGTCCAAGCTTGGTGCCTCCCCAACATGCCGCCATCACGGAGACTGGGACCAGACACACCATCAAGGCACCTGGCCAGGGCAAGAGGCAGGGCTGGTGGCAAAAGCTGCTCTCTGGGGTTTGCCTCTGGCCCAGGGCACATCTGGAAGGTGGCTCCAGGCCCCCTCCCCCTCCCCGTCCCTAACCCTTCAGCAGGCTGGTTTCCCAGCCCCACCCGGCCCCAGAGACTGTGTCTCCAGGAAGTGACATGAGAGGGCCCCTTCCAGCCTTAGGTCCTCGCATCCCTAGCAGTTTCTTCACCCTAAACTTCAAGCTCCGAGCGTTCCTACCTCACCCACAGAGGCAAGGGAGCATTACCAACATGACAAGGTCACTGTGAAGGGTCATAAAGGTTACCTAAAATGAAAGTCCCTTCTCCTAGAACCATGCTGGGTCCACCTGTCCTTGACCTGGCCTGGCTGTGTGGAGGCAAGGAGCTGGCCAAGGCTTATGCCCGTGGAGCAGGTGAAAGGAAAGAGAGAAAAATCTTGGAGAAGGAAAAGGGCTGAACGATCAGTGGTATGGCCGCATTAGCAGAAAGATGGAGGGGTCTCAGTACCGGAGGGTCCGCTGGGTAGCAGCCATGGTCCACCTCTAATAATGCCCAGAGGGAGCCCCTGTTTCCTGAATGGTCCTTTGAGGAAAGGACTGGTCACCACCAGGAAAAGGGCTGCTTTGCAGCACCCACAAAGCCCACCCCCACACCACCAAATGCAATCTCACGATGGGAGGGGCCGCCGTCCCTGGTGTCGCTAATGATTTCATAGTTAGTACACCTCCCGAGGGGTTGTCCCATCCATCTACATTTGAACATCTGCAGGGACAGGGAACTCATTGCCCCACAGGTGGTTCTAATCAGAAACCGGGAGCTGCAGATAGAAAGATAAAAGATCCCTGTGAGGTTACTACTCTCAAGTTTATCTACTGGAATGCAGCGTCTAAAGATAGAGGCTCTCAGGTCTCTTCTGTTCCAAATGTAACGTTCCCAAGTCCCCTGAGACGCCCTCCCACAAGCACCGTGTTTCCCCTTATATCGGCAGAGGGTGCCCTAGTTGAGGGTCTCCTCTGGGTCCTTTTAAAGCTCTGGCTGGTGCGCTGTGATCGTCCTGGGTTCCATATGACCACCTGCCGCCCCTCCATCCACCAGCAGGTCCCTGGTATGTCCACAGGAAACGCCATCAGCCTGGCAAGGCACAATCCAAGCAGAAAATCTGCCCCGGTAGGCACCTTTGGGTTACCTCCCCACAGCGTCTCTGCACAGGGCAGGCAGGGAAAGCTGACCAGGGGTCCTTCCACCTGTAATCCTCTCCTGCCCACTGCTTTAGGCTCTGCGGGTCACAGGAACACCCAGGCCCACAGTGACGAATCCTGCCGAGGAGATGGCTCCCAGACTCCAGCCCTCCCTCCCCACCCCTCCCTGAAACTCAAAAGAACTCCAGAGGTTTCGGGAGATACACTTGACATTAATGGTAATTACAGCAACAGCAGTAGTCCCCCTACCCCCTTATTTGCAGTGTCAGTTACCCGAGGTATCACCAGGTCAACAGAAGCCTAACACCACGTCACAACGCCGACGTCATTCACCTCATTTGGTCTCTCTCTAAAAGTAGGCCTTTTGTCATCTCACCCTCGGAGACTCCAGGGGCTGAAGGAAGCAAACTTGACCCTGGCCTCCGAGCGGCACAGAAGTCCAGCTACTACTTTACTGCCCGCATCCCAGTTGTGTGTGTTTGGACAGGGGCAGGGTCTGAGGACTTCATTCCTCTTCTCTTTCCCACGACTGGGATTTTGGCACCCCATCCCCACCCCGCCCAGGATGTCTTATCTAGGGAGAGGCCACACCTATTCCAGCCACCTGCTGTGTGCCAAGTGCTGGCCAGAGGACAGGAAAGGTCACGACACACACAGCCCACAATCTCAAGAACTTCATTCTCAGGGCGCCTGGGTGGCTCAGTCGGTTAAGCGGCCGACTTTGGCTCAGGTCATTATGTCACAGTCCGTGTGCTCGAGCCCCGCATTGGGCTGTCTGCTGACAGCTCAGAGCCTGGAGCTGCTTGGGATTCTGTGTCTCCCTCTCTCTCTGCCCCGCCTCCACTCACGCTCTGTCTCTTTCCACCAAAAAAATGAATAAACGCTAAAAAAAAATCTAAAAAAAAAAAGCTCATTCTGTCTCAGGAAGAGCAGACTAAACAAACACAAGTGTGCAAAGCACCAGAAAAAGCCAGGGGGTACTACCCTCACAGGGGCTCCCTTCCCCCGCCCCCCAGCTCCCGCCGCTGGCCCCACCAGTCTTCATTCATTCACTTGTTCATTCATTCATATTTGCGGACTGAATGAACACCCCCTCCACGGGGGGCACAGCTTCTTTTCTGTGTGGAAGATTCCTTCCAAACTTTTCTGTTTTTTCAAGCTCAGGAGTTGCCGGGTCTGTCCTCTGCCCCAGAGGCTGGCCTAGACCAGTTCAGTGGCCATCCACCAAGGGCGGTCACACTCTGGATGCCTCCTTTTCTACCACAGCCTTTTAGTCCTCACAGCCTGTCTGCCAGACATTATCATCCCCACTTCACAGAAGAGAAAAGCTGGAGCTTGAAGCTTGTCCCAGGTCACCTGAGGGACAGGAGAAGCTTGGACCTGAACCAGCCCTGTCTGACTACAGATGCAAGCTCTTTCTTCTGTGGCGCTCTGCCTCTCGTCAAACCAGGTCTCTGAAGGACCTGCCTCCAGCAAGGGCCTCAAGCTTAAATCCCTCAAAACCTGCAGAGAAGAGCTCCAAAGCCCAGAACCTTCCTCACGGCCATTTCTTGACCTGCAGTGTGAGAGTCGAGAACTCTCTGGGGGCACAGAACCCTTCTAGGCTACCGGGTCCTCGATGCACCAGGCAAGGGACAAAATTTGCTGGAGAGGCCAGACCCTCCACAAAAACCTTGTCTCCAACTCTCCTGACCTCTGGCACATCGTTCATGCATTCCAAAGCAAAATTTAAAGGATGGGAAAGAAAGAAGCCCAGGGGGTGGGGGGAGAAGAACCAGCGGGAGGAGCTGAAGAATATAAAAAGCATTTTTTTTAACGTTTATTTATTTTTTGAGAGAGAGAGAGAGAGAGAGAGAGAGAGAGAGAGAGAAAGAGTGCAAGAAAGGGAGGGGCAGAGATAAAGGGAGACACAGAATCTGAAGCAGGCTCCAGGCTCCGAGCTGCCAGCACAAAGCCCAACGCGGGGCCTGAACCCTTGAACCGTGAGATCATGACCTGAGCCAAAGTCAAGACGTTCAACCAACTGAGCTACCCTGGAGCCCCTATAAAAAGCATCCTTTAAAACGCTTTTTAGGGGCGCCTGGATGGCTCAGTTGGTTAAGTGCATCCTACTTCAGCTCAGGCCATGATCTCATGGTTTGTGAGTTTGAGCCCCATATCAGGCTCTCTGCTGTCAGCACAGAGCTCCCTCTCTGCCCCGTTCCCCTCCCCCTCCCCCTCTTTCTCAAAAATAAACATGTAAAACAAATAAACTGCTCTTTAAAGCATGCTTTAAAAAGAGTGTGTGTGTTGGAAATGCAATGAGGAGGGGGTGGCAGCAGGTCACGTGTGGCTACAAGGTCAGCGGAGATCAGAATGGGCAAGCGTCCACTGCAGTGAGCAGTCAGGAGGAGGCAGGTGATGTCGCCAGGGAGTGTCAAGGCTCAGTGGGGATGGAGACCACTGTACCATGGCTGGAGGAGGTCGTGAATGCAACAATTCTTTCCAGAAGTTTGACTGCAAAGGGTAGAAAAGAATGTGAGAGTGGGGTGCCTCCTGGCACACCTTCAGACCTTCAGGCAGCACCATTCCCTTGAACTTGGGATCATGGGGGCAGATAAAGAATGTTTTGTTGTTATTGTGGGTAATTGTTGGTTTTCCTTGATGAGGAGGGGCGTGTGTTAAGAACACAACCAACAAAACTAAAAGGAAACCTCTGTATGGGAGAAGATATTTGCAAATGACATTATCAGATAAAGGGTTAGTATCCAAAATCTATAAAGAACTTATCAAACTCAACACCCAAAAAACAAATAATCCAATGGAGAAATGGGCAGAAGATATGAACAGACACTTTTCCAAAGAAGACATCCAGATGGCTAACAGACATATGACAAGATGCTCAACATCACTCACCATCAGGGAAATACAAATCAAAACCACAACGGGATACCACCTCACACCCATCAGAATGGCTAAAATTAACTCAGGAAACAACAAATGTTGGTGAGGATGCGAAGAAAGGGGAGTGAACCCGTCTGCACCGCTGGTGAGAATGCAAACTGGTGCAGCCACTCTGGGAAACAGCATGGAGATTCCTCAAAAAATTAAAAATAGAACTACCCCAAGATCCAGCAATTACACCACGAGGCATTTATCCAAGGGATACAGGTGTGCTGTTTCAAAGGGGCGCGTGCACCCCAATGTTTATAGTAGCACTATCGACATAGCCAAAGCATGGAAACAGCCCAAATGTCCATCGATGGATGAAAGGATAAAGGAGATGTGGTATATATATATATATACAATGGAGTATCACTTGGCAATCAAAAAGAATGAAATCTTGCCATTTGCAACAACACTAGAGTGTATTATGCTAAGCGACATAAGTCAATCAGAGAAAGACAAAAATCATATGATGTCACTGATACATGGAATTTAAGAAACACAACAGATGAACATAGGTGAAGGGAAGGAAAAATAAGGTAAAAACAGAGGGAGGCAAACCATAAGAGACTCTTAAATACAGAGAACAAACTGGAGGTTGCTGGACGGAAGGTAGGGGGGATTCGCTAAATGAGTGATGGGCATTAAGGAGGGCACTTGTTGGGATGAGCACTGGGTATTAGATTTAAGAGACGAGGGGCGCCTGGGTGGCTCAGTCGGTTAAGCGTCCGACTTCGGCTCAGGTCGTGATCTCACGGTCCATGAGCTCGAGCCCCGCGTCGGGCTCTGTGCTGACAGCTCAGAGCCTGGAGCCTGTTTCCGATTCTGTGTCTCCCTCTCTCTCTGACCCTCCCCCGTTCATGCTCTGTCTCTCTCTCTGTCCCAAAAATAAATAAAAAAACGTTGAAAAAAAAAATTTAAAAATAAATAAATAAATAAATAAATAAACGTTAAAAAAAAAAAAAAAAAGAGACGAATCACGAGGTTCTACTCCTGAAACCATTACTACACTATATGTTAACTAACTTGAATTTAAATAAATATATTTAATTTTTTTTAAAAAAGAATGGAAGGAACTTAAGGTTTTTAAAAATTATGGGATCCACACTTTGCAGTTTGCCTTGGGCGATCCTGATCTTACCTGCTAAGTACCCATTGCCCCCGCTTTACTCCCCAAAGTGGGCAATGAATTGCATGGTGACTCTACGTTCAATGCTGATGGTAAAGAACAGATCAAGATGCACAGACTGAAGATATGAAAGGTAAAAAATGTCCGTTTTCCCAAATTCCAGTTCAATCTTCACCAGAGTCAACTGAGGTGCTTGCTGAACAGGTGGCTGCCTGGGCCTGACCCGACCACAGTCACAGCCCTCTCTGCAAGGGGGGCCCAGAAGTCTGCATTTTCAGGTTGGCTTGTTTCGGCAGCCCAGTTGTGACTTTAGGGGCATCAGGTTTGAGTACCATAAGAATGATGTGGCCAGGAGGCCTGGCAGAGGTTTGATGTGAATCTGGAATGCAGGAAGAGAAAGGAGCTGAAGCAGTAAAGGGGGGTGGGGGGGGGGGAGGTTGGCCGTGCACAGGGGAAGTCTGTGGGTGGTAGAGGGGAGAGCTGAGAGCCCTCGCCTCTCTGTCCCCTCCACTCAGTCCGTGAAGGGAGGCACAGGGAGTGAAGGCTACGGGCAGGAAGTCTAGGAAAAGGAAGAGAGTTTGCAATAGAAACTGGGAGGGGGGTGGTGGTGGGAGGAGAGAGCAGAAATCAGGGTCTCCAGGGTTCACCAGGCCCCTTCGCTCACATTGCAGGGGCACCAACGCAGGGGGAGCCCCGTCTCCTCCAGCAGCTTAGATCTGGGTTTCTCAGCCTGGGTGTTACTGACATCTGGGGCAAAGGACTTCTTGGTTGTGGGGCCATCCTGTGCACCGCAGGGTGTTTAAGAGCATCCCTGGCCTCTACCCACTAGATGCCCCAGCCAGGGCAACCCAACCCTGGAAGAGACATTGCCAAATGTTCCCTGGGGAAAAAAATCACCCCAGAATGAGAACCACCGCCATAGATGTATGAGGAAAGAGGGAGCACGGGGCGGGCCGCAGTGGGGGGTTGGGTGGATGAATGGTGCAGGTCTGGGACAGAGGGGGTGAGAGCAGAAAGTGCAGAAGTGGAAGGAAACAGGGGGAGGGACCAGGAACAGGGTGGACTCCGGGACTTCAGGCTGAGGGAGAGCAGAGGAAGGAGCGAAAAAGTCGGGGGATTGCAGATGGGGTCAGGGAAGATGTCAGAGGTGGAGGCTGCGGGCCAAGGCACGGGTGGGGGGAGGTGGCCACAGGGTGGGTGCCGCGATGGTGTGCAGGGAGGGTGCAGCCTCGCGATGAGGGGACATGGCAGACACTTCAATCCGGGGAGGAGGGGGGTCACACGGAGTCCATCATCTGTGGTTGGCTGGGACCCAGTTCCCGACTGGGTCGATGACTATTGACTGTATGGGAGGGACAGAGGCCCCGTGGAAGCAGCCTCTGCAAGAGCAGAAGTCAGTGGCTGCAGGCCCTCGAGGCATCATTCCCCCCCCCCCCCCCCCCCCCCCCCCCGCGATCCATGTGGAACAGGAGCACAGCTAGAGCTGCCCTGGCCTCAATTTCACCACCATCTGATTCAGCATGGCCTCCCTCCCACCCCAGCGTGCTCTCTGCCCCTGGCCCTCTTCACATCCAGCGTGGAGCCTTGTGCCTCAGAGTGGCCTGGCCTCCAGGGGTGCCTGAGCTCACTGGTGGAGCGGGGTGCGCGGTGTCTCTGCTTCTGCTGGACAACGGAGTGGGTTGAAGATTTTCTTCATATGGAGACCAAAAAATCTTGGGGAACTCTGAGTGAAACCCAAACAGTTGAGCTATTTTGCCACACATCTGTCGAGGAAGAGAAACTCCCGCGTGCCAGCAAGAGACAACTATAAACTTTTTCGCTGGACTCCCAGGGACCTGGCCCCCTGAGGATGGCCTGCTGGGCAGACAGCAGGAGGGAAGCTTCCAAAGGAACAGCTCAAGGAGGGAAGCGCTTTGAACTGGCCCGGTTAGCCTAGGGCCTGGCTTGCTTTCCTCTGTGGGACAAAGCCCACCTCACCACACACAACACAGCAATCCGGGAGGCCTGCAGAGGGCTGTGCCCACAGCCTCCTTTTGGCTCTGTGCTGAGGCCACACTTGTAAGAGCAAAACCAGTAACTGTCATGTAAGGGTTACAAGCCTGCATGCTGGCATCAGATGAGCCAGTTCTGCCACGTATTAGCTGCTGATTCTGAGGCCAGCCTCAGAGTGCCCATCTGTAAAATGGGCCCAATCACCTCCTTCATAGGATTGTTCTGCGTGAGCATAAACTAGTGTATGCAAAATGTGTAGTCCGAGCTGGTGCCCAGCAAGCACTCTGCAGACGCTGGCTTACTGTTGTGATTCTCCCCGGAAGCCCCTTCCAGAAAACTCATCATTTGGCCACCTGTGGTCAAACCCAGCAAAGCTCTTCCCTCAACTAAGTCCCCAGATATAGAATGCAGGATGATTCCACAAGGAACTTGCCATTTACCAGGAGGGAAAGTGGTTGGTTAGGCAAATTAAGAGGATAAATAAGCCTAAAAACGGCAATCCACTATACAGAAGAAAAATGGTTTCTGAACACTTGAGAGACTCTTATGTACATTTCTATAATTAATTCGTTAGCCAGGGGCCACCAGAGTAATTCATTATAGCAGACCCTCAGACCCTCCAGCAAAGCTTTATTTGTTATGAATCAGCCCCTCAGGGAACCTTAAAGTAGCCCAGTTAAACTTCCTTTAAAAGTCTCCGGGTGCCTGGGTGGCTCAATCAGTTGAGTGTCTGACTTCAGTTCAGGTCATGATCTCACGGCTCATGAGTTTGAGCCCCGCATCAGGCTCTGAGAGGCTCTGTGCTGACAGCTCAGAGCCTGAAGCCTACTTTGAATTCTGTCTCCCTCTCTCCCGGCCCCTCCCCTGCCTGTGCGCACGCGCTCTCTCTCTCTCTCTCTCTCTCTCTCTCTCTCTCAAAAATAAGTAAACAAAAAAACTCTTTTTAAGAATACAGGGGCGCCTGGGTGGCTCAGTCGGTTAAGTGTATGATTCTTTGTTTCAGCTCAGGTCATGATCTCACATTTCATGGGATGGAGCCCCGAGTCAGGCTCTGTGCTGACAGCATGGAGCCTGCTTGGGATTCTCTTTCCCTCTCTCTCTGCCCCTCCCTGGCTTGCGCTCTCTCGCTCTCTCTCTCTCTCTCCCTCAAAATAAATAAATAAATAAACAAACAAACATAAAAATTTGTTTTAAACATTAAAGAATATAGAAGGAGCCCTTAATAGGGGATGGGATGCAGAGGACCACATGGCTAAATGTGAATAATGTCCCCGCCTCCTGTTGGGATAGGAATTCAGGGGCACTTACTACACAGGAGGAAGGGAGGAAGCAGGGAAGAGAGGGAGAGAGGGTGAGGTGGCCAATGATGACAAGTACTAGGAAGCAAGGATTATAATTAATCCAATCCTATACATATGAGGTCCAGTAATTATATAATTTTTTCTTAAACTCACGTATTTAATTCAAATTGACTTTCCCCCTGAGTAGTCTAAATCACCTATTTTAATATGTGATGTTCTTATCAGTTGTATGTGATTAAAACCTTACATATGTGTATCTTTCAACAGTAGGTCTGTTTTCCTGGAAAGACACACTAGCACAGCTGGGGTCAGTGGCCTGTAAGTTACAGATTCTGCTGTCCACCCTGGCGACCTACAGATGAGGGACTAAAGCCCCGAGAAGCTGGGACTCACTCCAAGTTACTAACTAGAGAGCCAGGCTGGTTGGGGTTGAGAGACATAGTGAGTAGTGGTGACCCCCACCCCCTCCCCGGGAGAAGGGGCTTACTCTGGCAGGGCCCCACCTGCCACCCTCCATTGCCAGGATGCTACCACAGCACCGCTCTTGTGGTGGCTTGATTTTATCTGGTCCCCTCAGAATACTTTTCCTAACACTCCTCTTTCTCCCCTTGGGGCCCTCTCTGGGACCGAGGACTGCAAAATGACCCAAAACCAAACTGGCTTCAGCAAGAGCCTGCCTCCCCCTGTGTGCTGAAGCTATGGCAAAAATCTGTAATTAAGCATCTTGTCTTAGAGAGATTAGTCAAAACCAGACTGGTCCCGGACAACTGATTGAAATCTCGTTCCACACAAATTACGGCATGGAAAATAATGATGGGTAATTAGTGCCTTTCAATCGGGGCTTTTTATCCATGATTTTCCAGGCCGCATCCATCATAATGAGAAGAGAGAAGTTCTGCCAAAGCAGGGGGAGATGAGTGGATGCAGAGTGGGAGTGCCCTGGGACAGCTCGGAGGGTCCATCGACCAGCCGAGCTCCGGCCCGCAGCGGACAGCCTCTGTGGCTCTTACCGTGGCTCTCCGCAAATTAGACTAAGGGGCCCCTCTGGAGACACTGATCCCAAACCTCAGCCTTCACCTGGGTCCTCTTAGTGGAGTCCCCTCAAACAAGACCCAGAGGTGCCTCGTGGCTCTTCCGTGAGTCCCCTTGGCCAACTCTGGGCTCTGAACACCACAAAAGGGAGTGTTTAGAGAAAGGGCAACATCGAAAATTCAGAATATGCCCCCAAACACACCACAATGATTCTTCCTTTCAATAGCTACCGGAGATCTGACATCTATGAATTGATCTTAACTCTTGTGGAATCTGGTCTTATTTTCACCTTGCATCAAGCCGCGATGCGGTATAAACATCCCACCTACTGTCACTGAATACACCTGGCAATTTCTAGATGGTACTTGATTCTCACAGCAGCCATGGTGCTGGGCCACAGATCTTAGCAGTTGGAGCTGGACTGCCTGAGTCAATTCCAGTTCTGCCTCTTCCAGGGTATTTAACTCTTCTGCGCTTCAGTTTCCTCATCTGCAAAATGGGGGTGCTGATTATAGTGCACACCTCAGAGGGTGGTCTTGAGGATTAGCGAGTTACTACAGAAAAGGGCTTAGAACAGTGCCTGGCACACAGTATGTGCTCAATAAGTAAATGCTACTGGTTATGACAGCAGCCCTTTCTGGATAATGACATGGCTTCCATTACGTGCCCCTAAACATCAATCTCACCGCAAGCAAGACTGTTTACTCTCTGTCTCCCAGCGTTCATCCATCCGGGCACTTTCCTATCTACCATTCAATCACGAATCTGTGTACCTCTCAGTGTGCTGGAACTTCCACCAAGAAAGTCCCTTTTTAGGCCATGGGTCTCCTTATCCAGGTACTACCGGAACCAATTGTCAGACCTAACTAGCCTCTCTCCTGGGAGCTGACACCTCACTCCAACACTCCGTCTCTCACATGCATGCTCATGCATGTGCGCGCGCGCACACACACACACACACACACACACACACACACACAGCTCCGTCCCGCGGGAACTGCCACATTCTCACAGACCTCCACCCCACTGGCCCAGCTGATTGACCCAGGGGTGTGCAGCCGACTGGCTGGGCCAGTGAGTCTCTCCCATGAGACATGTGGTGTCGGGGCTGCCTCTCCAGGGACAGAAGCAGGAAGAGGGACAGCTCAAGAAATGAGCAAGGTCACACTTTGCATCAGTGTGCGGCAAGGGAGGAAAAACTCGCAGCTGGCAGCGGAGAAAGGTGCTGGCCAGGGGCAGAGTCCCCGGGGTCTTAGTCATTGTTGGAAGCTGTTCCGAAACCCAGGAGCGCTCTGCTCAGGTGAGCGAGCACAGCTTGACCCCCTGACACAACCTCGCACAAGGGGCATTCTGATACTTAACCAAAAGGGCAACTCATTCATTCATCCACCCTTCCTCATTCGTTCATCCACTCCCTCCCTCACTCAGACATTCCGTCACCATCCCTTGAAGATCTACAGTGTGCCGGCCACTATTCTAGCCCTGGGGATGGATCGGCACGCCAGGTGGACAGCTTCCTGCCCTCAAGGAGTGACAATACCATATCTCACTGACCTGAAGCTATATTATCTTTTCGTATTTTACCATGTTGGCAATCGGAATGCATCTTGAATCGATGGCATGCTATAGTTTAATCTGATTAGCGGTTCCAAGAAGAATGGTGTCTTGAACAATAGATGATGACATAGATTAATGAAATATGATAAACAAGTCTAGCTGAGGCTGCTAGGAGTTCACCAAGAGCAATTTCATTTCTTCCTAGACATCAGGGAGACTACATTTCCCAGCCTCCTTTATGGGGAGCTGTGGCCATCAGCGAGGTGCTGGCTAATGGAATGTGGGCGAAATGATGTAAGTCACTTCCTCTCTGGCCCAGAAGAATCTCCCACGGTACTCCCCACGCTGCACCCCCTGCTCTCTCTGTCTCCCCCCACGGGTGGGCCACACAGGATCCAGGCAGAGGATCCAGGAGAGAGCCCCAGGGCCCTGGGGGAATGGTAGAACCACACACCAGAAGGAGCCTGAGCCCATGAATGACCTCATGAAAGGCTACCTGTCGAACGCCCTCCCCAAAATGTCATATGGACAAGATGGAAACTTCTGTTGTGTTAAGCCACTGAAACTCTGGGGTTGTACGTAATAATAACTAGTGGTATCCAGCCTAATACAATAATTAAACGACCAAAATAGTATCCATTCAGTTAGTGATTAGTGCAGGGGAAGGGGGTATAAGGGAGGATGAAGCAGGGCCAGATAGCGTGGCCAAAGAAAGCTTCTCAGAGGAGGTGACATTTCAGCAGAGGCCTGGAGAAAGAGAGGGAGGGAGGCATGTGGGAAAAGCGCTGAGTTGGAGGAACAGCAGGGAGACAGGGAGAGGCAGGCAGGGCCCTCTTCCAGCAAGAGAATTCTGACCAGGCCAGGACCTCAAAGTGCCTCTGATCTGTCCTTGGCTGCCTGCCTTTGCTAGAGACCCCAGGGATGGGGAGAGTCCCAGTTCAGGAAGCAGCCATTCCCATCCTTCGGCCACTCAGAGTAGTTTTTTTAAAAAGTTATTTGTGGGGTGCCTGGGTGGCTCAGTCAGTTGGGCGTCCGACTTTAGCTCAGGTCATGATCTTGTAGTCTGTGAGTTCAAGCCCCAGGTCGGGCTCTGCGCTGACAGCTCAGAGCCTGGAGCCTGCTTCAGATTCTGTCTCCATCTCTCTCTGCCTCTCCCCTGCTCTCACTGTGTCTCTCTCTCTCTCTCTCTCACACACAAACAAAATAAAAACATTAAAAAGAATTTTTTAAAAGTTATTTGTGAAGAGTCAAACTACTTCTTCTCTCTGCAACTTCCAGTTACAGTTTATACAACTCCTTCCCTCAGGACGCACAGAACAAGTCTATACAACAGCCCTCTTGATTGCTGAAGGCAGCCTTCTGCTCCCTGGTGGCCCTGTCCTCACCAGGATCAGCATCCCCTGGTCCTGGGATCGCTCCTCCTCACACTTTGTCCTTCTTTCAGAATAACTCATCTGCTCTGTTTACTTCTCACAAAGACGAACATCAGAACAGAGCACAGCCTTCCAGGTATGTTCGGGTAGGTGCTGAGCAGAGCAGTATTGACACCCTTCTCCCCCTTAGACACCATACCTCTGTTGATGCGACCCGAGACTGAATCAGCACATAAGCTGTGTGGCTCACACTGCCGACCTCCCCTCTGCTCCTTGTACAATCACACACCTGGGTCTCTTGTGTGTGTGCTATTGCTGGGCCTAAGTCCCATTTCCCTCTGTGTGTTCCTACAGGGCAGTGTGCAGACCCAGTGAGGGGGACGATGCTTCCATCCACCACCCGGTCAAAGCAGCGGTCCTTCCTGTGTGATCTTGTGCACAGAGAGGATGACACAGGAGGCTTGGGGCTCCCAGCACCCTTTTCTCTTCCTGACTCAAGTTTTCAGTCTCTGTGCTAATGGGCGGTCTGGGCAGATGACAAAGACAAACATCTTAACTCAGGTGGGCAGGTGGGGACCTGGCTCTGAAGCCAACTGGGAACCTGCTTGCCACCTGTGTCGTGACAATGAGAGTGCCCACTGGCCAAGGGCTTACTCCCTGCGGGGCTCAGGGCCACATGCATCCTGTCACTGGCAACAACCTGTTGAGATAAGTACTATCGTTTCCCCCATTTTGCTAAATACCTTGGCAGGGGTCACACCCAGAAAGTGCTGGAGTGAGTTACAAAACAAACGGGAGTAAGTCACAACAGTCCTCTGCTCAAAGCAGCCAGGGGCCCTCAGGGTCTGACCCCACCAGCAGAGATGCTATCCCCTGCCCACTCTGCCCCGTGGTCACTCTGTGCCAGCCACACTGGCCTCCTGGCCATTTCTTGACGACACCCCCATGCTCCGACCACGGGGCCTCTGCCCCCTGTACTTGAGGGCAGAGCTGTGTCTTTCTTTCCCGCTGTTTCCTGTGTCTAGAACACTATAAGCACAGGCTCCATAAACATTGGTTCATGAACAAATGAATGAGGAGGTCTGAGAGTTGGGTGGAACAAGAATTCTCAAGGCCTGCACTCTCTTCAGGATGGGACGGTCCCAGGCCTGAGCCCCGGGACAGGACCGCAGTCAGAGCGAGGAATCCAGCCGGCAGTGTACGAGCAGAGCCCAGAGATCCAAGTCCAACAATTCCCAATGAAAGGACCCTAAAAGATCAACCTCGCCACCGGTTCCCATAGAATTCTGCTGATCCTGGCTTTAAGACTTTACAAATGACATACGGGGTTTTCTTACTTTCTGGGGGGTTTTTGTTTTTTTTAGCACCCAAAATCATACAAAGTGTTTCGAAGAAACGTAGAGAAGCTAACATCTCAGACCCACTCATTGAGAAATCTGGTTTCAAACTGTTCAAAAAAAAAAGGTATTTTCATACAAAAAAAATCAATGTAATTTATAAAGCCTTCAGGAACTGGGGCTGGAAAAAAGCTTGCTTTGACTTCAGAACCCTGACTCTGTACAACTGGAAAGGGTTCACTGCCACTCCCCGACCTCGGGGCCCAGGCACAAGGATTCTGGGCCCAGACCATCTGGATTTGGATCCTGGCTTTGTCACTTACTGGCTCTGCCACCGGCCGCTTAGCTTCTCCGTATCTTAGTTTCCTCATCTGCAAAATGGGTCATAGAAAGACACCTATCTCGTAGAGTTTCTCTGAGGGGTAAAAGACACAATCGATGTAGAACACCCACCGCAGCACCTGCTCACGGTAAAGTGCTCAGTAAACACAAGGTGTTACTGTTAGCTCCTCTGCTCTCTTGGGTGCAGGTCCTTCCGGGCACAGCAAGAAAGTTCTGACAGTTTGGGTCTCAGTCATCTCCTCTATCAACTGGATATAAGAAGAAAATGGGGAAAAGGGAAAGCAGAGGTGGGGGTCACTCCCAGGCTCCTTGGCCCGCCCCTAAGCTGAGCTGTTGGGGGTCAGGTGGATTCACCAGGCTTGCCCTTGGAAATGCTGTCACTTATCACACGGACTTCTCCAGATGGGGCATTTTGACTATTGATCTGATAAATAAACAGCCTGCTGGCTCGATCAAAATGTTATTTTGCATTTCAATCACTGCTCACTAATGCAACCTTCATCCCGCCAAGATGCTGCTGGCAATGACACCAGCCCCGTCACTGGCTTGAGAGGTGGAGCCACCCCCTACCAGTACCCAACCCACTGGGAAGTCTGATCAGGGGTGGGGAGCACAGCTGTTCTTGGGGAGAGGGGGGAGAGGATGGAAAGAAACGTCCTTGTTGAGCGGGGATCCGGAGGGCCAGGTGCTGCCGTCAGGCCCGTGAGAAAGGCTCTTATGGCTGCAGGTGTGTGCCAGACTGGGACATACCTGAGCGAGCCAGCAGCCCCCTGGGACCTCAGGGTCAGGCCTCGACGCGCCCCCCCCCCCCTCCACTTTGTCCGATGGCGTTGGCATACCACTACCCTTGTCTGCATCTCAGCGGCTGCCCTGGTAAACTGGATCCAAGAAAACTACCCTGCTTGGCTTGGGTCGTTGTAAAGACTCGGTGAGAAAACAGATGCGGAAGGAAGGCCTTTGGAGAAAAAGAGGACGTTAACGCTGCCGTATTATTTAATGGAACCGGAAGACTAGATGTCCTTTCTGTGCTAAACGCCTACTACGTGCAAAGTGCTCTACACACACAAGCTTACTGAACACTCGCAATAACTCTGGATGTTTAGTCCACTTTTACAGACGGGAAGACCCGTCGAAGCATGAGGATGTTGAGGCACACAGCTTCTACGGGACGTCGAGGACTCAGGTCTTGAGCTCTAATCGACCCTCACACCCATGTCTGGGGATTCAGCCACCCCGGGGGCCCTCACCCCTAGGGAAGATCAAGGCCAGCCACTGGGACCAAAAGGAAAGGGGGCAGGTGAACACTCCACCTGCTCAGCGAGACACGAGGCTGTTCAGAAACCTGAAAACCCGGGCGATGGGGAGTAGGCAGAAGAGGTGTCACCGAGAACTAGAAGCATTACCAGCGCCCCGTCATCTCTGTGCAGAGCTCTGAGGGGCAGGGAGAGGCCTGGGAGCCCTGAATACAAAGTTCAAAGCAGATGGAACTGGAACCCCCAATATCAAAGGGATGAATGGCAGCTACAGGCCCCAGGGTCCCTTTTGGAAAAGACTAGCCACCTCTCCAATGTGTGTGCCTTGGTGGAATTAAGGGTAAATTTCAGCCTTTTGATCTAGGTGCGAAAATTGCTTTGTATTTTCTTCTTTATAATACACACACACACACACACACACACACACACACACATACACATACCCCTCTCAAGAGTAGAACTACATATTTATAGTTTATATTTCTGGGTTTTTTTTTTTTAAATAAATAGCACAAAGGTCTCCTGAGTTCTTATTATACTTTAAAAAAAAAAAAAAAAAAGCCCGGAGACTAACTGGTATGGCTTCTGTCCCAGCTCTGAGGCTATGTGTCCTTGGGACAGTTACTTGCCTTGTCTGGGCTCAGTTCTGTTTCCTTTTCGGGAAAATGGAGACAGCTTTAGCTATCTGCCAGAGAGGGACGACATATGACACGGGAGGTAACACAGTGGGCCCTGAGATTTCCCTGGGAAGCTGGACGCCAGTCATGAGCTTTTTGCTCATGTTGGTTTCACAGATAACTCAAGGGTTAAAAATGAAATCACCTAAAGAAAAAAAAAATCCACATTACAAAATGAAACACTGCCTCTAATACAATGGCCTGAGATCAATATGACACATAAAGACTGGGAATCCATAACTCTCCAGTCTCCTGCCCTGATGCGTCTACCAAACCAAATGCCAACCCTCCTGCCCCCACGACAGTACCTTCCAGATCACAATCAGAAGAGCGGGGCTTCTCCATGCACATCCACCCGAGAGCTGCCTGCCCATCTGCTAGCCAGCTCAGCCAGGCTATGCTGGGAGGAGCACCAGATCTGGGTTCTCCCACATCCCAGTTCAAGTCTCTGCTCTGCCCCTTCCTCCATGACCTTCAGCAGGTTCTTGACTTTCTCTGGGCCTTAGTTTCTTCACCTCTAAAGCAGAGAAAACCCATCTTTGCTGCCTCAGGGAGTTAATGTAAGGATCAAATTAAGATCTTATTTTCAAAAGCTTTTGCAAAGTGTCAGCCTCCTACAAAGTTGCCACACCCTGTGACATTTCACAACCTGGCTCTTGGAGAGGAAGGGAACGAGGTCTTTAGGACGAGTCCCACCAGGTACCCCACCCACTAATGGAAGTAAAAATGAAACCTAGTTGAGCAGCACTTACTTGTCTACCCAGTTAACCTTCATCAGGCCCCAGAGGACAGTATTTTCACCCCCAGTGTAAGGGCAGAAGGTTTCCTCGTTAGATGTTGCTTCATGGGTCGGGGACCGAGGCTGAACCCAGGCCCCCGGACTCCTGAGTTCCGAGCTGGACCTCAACATTTCACAGCCTCTCAGCATCAGGATTCCAAATGGAAACAGAAAAGTTTAAAAGTGCAAAAGCAAAATATCTGACCAGCTTGCCTCAAAACCGTCAAGGTCACAAAAACTAAGGAAGGTCTGAGAAACTGTCACAGACCAAAGGAGATTAAAGACCCAGGACAACGAAATGCAGTGCAGGATCGTGGGCTGGATCCTGGAAGAGAGAAAGGACATCAGTGGGAAAGGGAATAAAGTGTGGATAAAATACAGAATTTAGTTCATAGCGATGCACCAACATCAAGTGTCTACATCGTGACGAACGCACCATGGTGACCTGAGAGCAGAGGGGAAACTGCACGGGGGCATATACGATCTCTCTGCACGACCGTTGTGATTTCTCTGCAAATGCAAAACTATTCTAATAAAAAGTTTTTAAAAAGCGGAAGACAAAAAAAGGGAAAGCTCCAACTTTGCCTCTTGAAAAGAAGGCGCACCACGCATGCTGACCTGTTTTCCGACCCCCGGCTCCTCCTTCACGGCCAGCGGCCTCTGGACAAGCTTCGCTCCTCCTTAGCTCCGCTCCTCTGTGCACACAAGTCCACTGCCTGGAACACCTTGTCCTTCTCTCGATCACAGTGGGGCCTTCTTGGCCTCGAGCCACACAAATGATCAAACACTGAACCAGTTACCTCATTCCTACTGACGTAGACTAACACAGTTCGGCAGCAGCACAAGGTCACGTGCCCGAAACGTGACCTGTAGTATTTCCTTCAGACACACACACGCGTGTGTGCACACACGTGCACACACAGACAAACACCACTGGAAACAGCCTCAACGTTGATAAATAATGCCACAGCCACTGACTTGAATTGCAGAGTTGTTGGTACACCAGGAACTGGAAGTCAATGGCAGAACATGATGAGAATAAAATCCAATCCCAACCCTAGTCTGCAAAGCCCCCCGAGCGCTAGCCCTGCGTCCCTTTCCAACTTCACCTTCCACTCTTCTCCCCATGTTCCAGCCACATGGACCTCCTACTCTTCTCCAAATACTCCACGGGCATTACTACCTCAGGGCCTTTGCACCGGCTACACACATATGCAATATAAAAAGGGGATACGTGGAAAATAATGTGCAAAAATGAAAAGATAAGTGCTATTTGGGGAAATCAGCTGAACTTTTTGTCAAGCTTTCTCAAATTATTGGATATTGCCACATGGTGTGAAACTGTAGAAAGAAGACGTTCTTTGATGTCATTCGGGTTCATTTCAAGGTCTACTTCTCTCAGTCACTTGCTGTGTGACTTCAGGCAGGACCCTTAGCCTCTCTGAGCTTCAGGTGGATTCATCTGTAGAACTGCTGGTCCAATTCCCTCATTCAGAGGGCTGCTGTGAGGTTTAAAGAGGAAATGAGAAGAAAGTGTTTAGCACAGTACTTGGCTCACAGAGGTGGCCTCCATAAAGGTCCCCCCCCCCCAACCCCTGGTCTCTTCAGTTTTGTTTTGTACGGTTTGTTTTTGTTTTGGGCTGAACCCACATACCACCCTCTCTGCAACTTTCCAGAGTTAGAGACTCCCTTCTGAAACCCTGTTCAACTCAGGACACAGTTATAAACACTAGACTTGCTGCATGTGGGGCTCCCCCACCGCCCAACCTGCACCTAGAAGGCAAGGCCCTTGCCTTGCTCACAGCTGGATTCCACATAGCCGGGTAAGGGCTGGGCACAGGGTGGGCCCTTACTGACATTGAACACATGAATGAACGATTCGCAGACCAGGTCTGAGCAGGGAGCTTAGATGCAGAGTTTCCTTAGAATTTTGGGGTAGAAAGGATAAGAAGGTTCATTTTAGTTCAATCGCCCTTTTACAGATGTGAAGAACCTGAGGCTCAGAGAGGGTAAGAAACTCACCCCAGATCACTCGGCCAGACAAGGTCAGGTACCTGGCTCCCAACCCACCAAGCCATGCCACTGCACCTCTGGGTAGCAGCTCTGAGGTAGGCTGAGCCCTGGACCCCAGCAGTCAGCCCTGGTCCTCTCTGGGGTAAGATATAGGCAGGGGAAGGAGAGGGTTACAGAGTATCTCCTTCCAGTTGGTGATTGTGCTAATCAATCAACTCAATTAAATCTAGAATGTTTTTTTTTTTTTTAAAAAAAAGTAATAAACAAAAACAGCAGCAGAAAGTAATGACTAATAATCAAGTAAAATTGGATTATTTCTGTGCTGACTGGTTGGGGTGGGTGGGGAAGTGAGAAAGTTCACCGGAGTGAACAAAGAGAAACCGCGAGCTCAGCAACCAGGGGATGCTGGGGGCCTAGGGAGGACCCACAGGGGCCGAATTCCAGATACGCAAATCCACCCTCAAACATGGAAAACACAGAACTACATCCGGGCACTGTTCTAAGTGCAACACACACATATTAACTTGCTTAGTCTTCAAAGCAACCTTTAGAGGTCAGAACTATTATGATCCCATTTTACAGATGGGGAAACTGAGGGGCAAAGTAATTTGGTCACACGGTTGGGGTAGAGCCAGAATTTATTTGGGACTCGTATTGTCTAATACCAAGGTTTTACCCTTAAGGACAGGCTGTATGCTTCCTGGGATGGGTATATATGTTTTTAAACATTTTTAAAGTAATCTCTACCCCCAACAGGGCTGGAACTAATGACCCTCAGAGATCCAGAGTCGCATGCTCTATGGATGGGGCCAGCCAGGCACTCTCCATCTACCTCATACAGAAAGCAGTTACTACTTGTTTATTTATTTTTTTCCCCACATGTTTACTGGGTCAAAGACAAGAGGGATGCTGCCCTTAAGCTCAGAAGCTCACGGTAGGGACAAAAAGTGAACCATGAGGGCAGTGTGTTCAAAAGTGTGATGGCAGAGCCACAAACTCATATTCATGCAACTCTTAAAGCAAAGAAGGGAGTCAGGGAAGGCTTCCTGGAGGAGGAGCCATCTAGGCTGTTTTGAAAGACAAGTAAGGTGTCAGCCAGGCCAAGAGGGGAGCAGGTGTGGAATGGCCTCCCAGGCAGATCAGGGCAGGACTGGACCGGCTCTTCCAAGTCGCAGAGATGGAAAGCTGCAGTACACATCCAGGGAACAGTAGTACCTCGGGAGTCTGGCCCCAAGGTGTGTGGCAGAGGGCGGGGCCAGGAAGACCGCAGGTGAGGGCAGAGCCGAATCTGAGATCCGGATGGAGAGGTGGGCAGGGGCCAGTTCCAGAAAATCCCCGGTGCTGGATTAAAGGGTTTGGGCACCGGGACCCCTGCGGGGCCGGCTGCGGCGATCCTAGAGGGTCTGCTGGGCTAACCGCATCACATCGCACACCAGGCGTGCGCGGGTCGGCCCCACCTGATGCGTAAAGGCGCCGCCCTGGCAGCGGCCACCTCGGATCTGCAGGGCAGCGGGTTACACACGGCGCGTTCGCGGTCCCCGCCGGCAACGCGGAGGCTGGGCAGGGCTGCCGCATCTCACTTTCACCAGCAAGGAGACGGAGTCTCCAAGAGGTAAAATGACCATCACACAGATGGCTTAGAACTCAGGCCTTCGGCTTCACAGTCCTGTCCCCCGTTCCCCCCATGCACCCTTTCTTTGCAGTACAAATGCATTAGCAAAGCTAGCTATTTAAAGGAACCCTGCGGCTAATCCTTGTGTAAACGGAAAATCTTTAAGCAAAGCTAATAATCACCCGTAATCCAGCTGTTACATAATTCTAGATTTTACAGCACAGCATTGGGGCCGAGGTATTGTGGGCCCTACAAAACCTTCCTCGGTGGGGAGAGGTTGGGGTTGGGGTAAGGAGCTTGTAGGGCGAGGGGCAGTGGGTTGTCAGGAGCATGTGGGGGACTTGTTAATATTCACAGGCTGAAAGAAGTGGGGACAGAAGGATTCAGGTCCGCAGCCCGTGCACTCCTGCAGCCCTGCAAATGAGCCACAGCCCAATGTTTCCAGCAGAGGTTGGGGGGCAGGGTATGGAGTACTTGGTGTTGGGGAGAGGTGGTGGGAAGAAGAAGGGGGCTCAGCCCGCTGGCCTCTGGAAGACGTGAAACCACATCAGTCAGGCCGTTCGACATCTTCTAAATACCAAAACAACAAGAAAGAGAAGTAGCTCCACTTCTCAGAAGGGGAAACTAAGGTCGTGGGGAGCAGGAAGTCAGTAAACCTATCCCTTTACCCCACAGCGCTCCCCAATCCCCCCAAACAGCTTAGAGCCCAGTTGATTCCCCTGTTCTGGGTCAGTCTCCCTATCTGATTATTAGCCTCTCGCTGGCTAATATTCGCCTTCGTGCCCCAGCACAAAGTGCCAAACAAATACCAGGTGCTCAATAAATGCGTTGAGTGGGAATTAACACTGGTTCACTTTACAGAAATTTGGTACCAACGGTTACCTTGGGGAGACTATAGGGAACCAAGGGTGAGGGGAGAAAGAATAACACACCAGTCATTGCCCGTACTCTCATACTGGTTTTTTAATTATACATGTGAATATTACTTTTTTAGAAAGACCAAAAAAATGAAGAAAAACATATACACAGGGGCTCACTGAATGGCAAGCAGTACAATAACAAGTCTCCTTCAAAGTTTGCTTCATTCTCCTGGACAGGGTAAACCCATCAGAAATGCACACCCTCGGTAACCTCAGATACAGTTTATCTTCCAGGCCTTAGGCAGAAAGACCCCCTTCTTCCTTCCCTCAGCCTTCCCACCGGCTTCCTGCCCCATCCCCCAAAAAAGCGTCTTCCCAAAGGAGGAAGTGTGTGTGCTTGTGTGGCTAATGTATTCGCAAACCAAATTAGGGGCCCTGGCTCCCAGGGAGGTCCCCCAGCCAGTTGCTAGATGCGGGGGGAATTAGATACCATCTAGCGCGCTCAAATCCGATTAGGTCCCACCCCCACCCCCCACCCCACATGCAAAAGCCCACTTTCTAATCAATTTTACAAAGGGCCCTCTGCAGATATACACTAATGGTATTGAGCTGAGATCTTTAAACTAAGTCTGCAAGAAGTCTGCAGAGATAAAACGTACAAACTGTATGAAGGAGGAAGCCTGTCGCCAGGGTGTCCTTCCCCTCAAAGAGAGACAGGGGTGGGGGCGCAGGGGAAGCGTCCACTACAGACAGATGCCAGCCCTTCTCCAGGAACACCGGCCTCAACTTCTTTCTCCTTTCAAACTGAACCCCCACCCAGACACCGTCCCCTTAAGGTTCCTTGGCATTTAACTTTTCCACCCTAGACGCCCCAATAAGTGATTCAGTGATTGGTAGGTTACTCTTTCTCCTCTAATCCCTGGTTCCCTAGACAGCCTCCCCAAAGGCAACGGCTGCTTACCAGGTGTTTCGAGAATCCTGTGACCTTTTCACAGATTTTCCATCTGCATTCATGCACAATTTTCTTAATCTGTCCAAGAAATCTACAAGAGAAGCCTGAGTGTTCCATTTTGCAGATGAAGAAACTGAGGCTCAGGTTGTTGGTTTAACACCTGGCCCTACTTACGGGCCTAAAGCATTAACTTAACCTCTTTGGGCCTCAGGCTATGCAGCTATAAAAAGGGAATGATATCGGGGCGCCTGGGGGGCGCCGACTTCGGCTCAGGTCATGGATCTCACAGCTTGTGAGTTTGAGTCCTGCGGCGACGGGCTCTGTGCTGACAGCTCTGAGCCTGGAGCCTGCTTAGGATTGTGTCTCCCTCTCTCTCTGCCCCTAACCCATTCGCATTCTGTCTCTCTCTCTCTCAAAAATAAATAAACATTAAAAAAAAAAAAAAAAGCTTACCATTGCCTGGTTGGCACACTGCTCAATGAAAGCTCTCTCTTACTTCTCTTCTCTACACTGCCACTCCCACAAAATTTCTTGCCACTCCCCAATTATTCTACAACTTTCACATCTTTTACCTGGAATGCCTCCCCCGCTTCCTTCTTAAAGAATCCTTCCCCTGGTGCTTTTCTCATTCTCTCCCCTATGCTCTCACCTTGCCCATTCCACAGAGATTTACGCGTGCCTAAGGTGGTGGGGGGCGGGCTGCCTGCTGCTCTATATACATCTTGTGCCTTGGGGCATATTTTATCCAGTTAAGTTCCTTGAGGACAGGGGCTGTCTTACTCATCTCTGTGTCCTCACAGAAAATGCCTACTACATTTTTGTGGAATGAACAAAAGAACGAATCCGTGAGTAGGGCCAGATGCCCCAAGGCAACCAGGAGCCTGGTTTTTTGCACTTTTTGGGGGCCAAGGCCCAATGGCCCCTCAAACCTGCCTGGTGACTCAGGGTCCCCCTAGCCTTACCTCCTGTCTTGGAGGATTGTTGGTGCCATGTGGGACCTGCAGGCTGTGTACCACTCCGTGTCTGTCAGAGCCTGGACAGCCAGGACCCGCAGTCCAGCATCAGCTGTCACCACCCAGGGCTGCACCAGAGGAATTCACAGGCCACTTGGCACAAGCAGATCCGACTGGGAGAACCTTTCCTGCTTTGGGGAAGTAGCAAATTGGCTGCTTCCACCCACGCAGCTTCCTAGCTTGCACTGCTGAGCATCCAGTGCCAGCACCTCTGCGCCCCATTCCAAGATCACCAGGCGGCAATACGGTCCTCGTGCCCTCCTGGAGGCACCCAGGCCCTCCAGCTGCCCACCCAGATGGTGTCTTTATCTGGAAAACGAAGCCAAATTTACAGCCAGTTCTCCTTGAGGGCTTCTTCCAGTACAGTCTGGTGACCAGGAGCATCATACACCCAGAGGGTGCGGTAACTTCCGGTGCCCGGGCTCTGCCCCAGACCCACGGAAGCAGAATCTCTGGGTGCGAGGCTTCGATCTGCACTTTCACATGCTTTCCAAGCGACTTACCAAGACGGAAGTGTGAGAACCGGTGTTCTGTGAGCCACGCAATGAACACCTGGCCGGCCCTTTGCAAACAGAAAACGTGTTCTGACTCCTGGGGCCACTGGCACATTAGGTTACCATTGAACAGCGCGTCTCCTCTTGCCTGATTCTCCCAACAGCACCGGAGGCAGTGGGGCAAAGATTCGTTCATTCGCTCATTCATGGAGCTGACAGCTATTTATTGTGTGAAGTTGGGTACCAGACGCTGTTCTAGGTGCTGTGAACAAAACACAATCCCTGCCCTCAGGAAGAGGGTCCAGATAGCCCACGTGCAAAGAAACCAACTAATACATGACAGAGGACCTTCCTTACCCCACTGGCCCCCTCTATTAATGGCTTCTTAACACCACATCACGTATGGCAGAAGGATGGAAAAACATTTTAACTAAGATGCTGTTTGAGTAGAGTCTTGAATGAAGAGGGGGAGGGGACTGAATAAGTCTATGAAGAGTTCGCGGACAGGAACCTCAGGCAACAGAACAAGGTTCAACAGCCCTTTTACAGATTAAGTTAACTAAATATCAGAAAAGAGACAGGAACCTAGCTCCATCCACCACCCCAGCTGGTTCTCAGAGACCAGTGACTTCTCCAGCCAACACCTTTCTTCTCCACTTCTCTCCCCTGCACCTTCCCTACCCTGTAACTCGCCAGGGCTGGAACAGGGTTGGTGTGTCCACCGGGCTCTATATACGCAGGGCCTCTGGCTAGTGAACTTTTTTCAATTTTTTCAAACTCGTTTCAAGTTTTCAGATGTTTTCACCTTTACGTGTATGAAATATGCAAAAAAATTATTAATCCCCAAACACGTAAAAGAAATAATGCAAAAAAAAAAAAAAAAAAACTTGGATGTTTAATTAAACGTCCATGAAGCATAACACGATGTCAACTTGTTTTGCTAATGGTATATTCATAAACATTTGGTCCCATCTGAAAATAATTGGTAGGTTACAGTTTTTTAATAAGAGTTGGCTTGATGATTTCCAAGAGACTAGAACCTATTTTAAATTCAATGTTATTTGCATTCAAAGAATTCCAAATAATTTTTAATCCTTCCCAATAATGTTTGCAATAAAAATTTTATATATGAGGACTTTAATAGATATGCTATGCTATGGATTTGTGAGGATCCCAAGACGGCCTTGGCTGGGAGCGTGAGCGGCTCTGTGCTAAAACATGAAGGAGCAGCAGGGGCAATGCCTCCAAACCAGGCTCAGCACCCAGTGTGCAGGGATCAGCACCCCTGGAGCTTAGGCAGGGAGTGTGGCAATGTAGCCCAGGGGCCAGCGCTGTGGACAGATGAGGGGTCTGCCCAGCTGTGGGTGGTCTGTGAGGGGGGGCACAGCCATCCTGTCGCATTCCACCTCCATGCCTAGTGGGGGGGGGGGGGAGCAAGGCCAGCCCCTGCAGAGGGCAGGCCAGCGGCTCTCCCAGGCAGGCAACAGGCACAGGGTAGAATAAGACGCCCACCGAAGGGCAGGGCTGGGCCTGAGCACAGGAGAGGGGAAATCACAGTGTGTGTGGTGGGGCGACGCCTGCCACGGTCCCACAGTGACACTGTGAAGCCAGAGAGAAGGCTTAGCCCAGGAGAAGAGCTAAACCCGAGGGGTGGCTTACCAACATGACCACAGCAAGTGCTTGAAGATTCCAGGCTCTGTCCACTTCCCTCTCGGACCAGCCTGCAGAGATTCACTGACGCCCCGACCCAAGCTCACCGAGAGAGACTGCTGGGCACATTCTACCCTTTTGTGATCATGCCTGTCAATCACTGTCCAAGGTGAACCTCCCATAGCACCTCATGAGGAAGCGCAGGAGGCAATCTACCCCACCCTCTGGGCACTGGGCCTCCTTCAAAAAAATATTTTAAAAATACTGGCCTGATTACTACACTTCATTTATCATCTCTGGGTTAGTTGACCAACTTGGCCAACAAAGTAGCTCATATGCTTGGTTCCAAATGCCTTCTGTTTCTTAGGGGGAAAAAAAGTCAAAATCATCATTAAGGATATTCAAGAGGCTGGGCCGGACCCACAGATGACTATGAACACCAAGCTGCAGAGGGGATACTAAATGTGCAGGGGAGGGAGGAGAAGGGGAGATGGGGAAGGGGACAGAGGAGGCAAGAGGGGAGAGGGAAAAAGAGGCGGGGGGGGGGGGGGGGGGGGGAGGAGAGGGAGGGGATGGAGGCTGGAGCAGCCACCAGCAGTTTCCCTGAGGGGCTCTAGTGACGGGGTGCAGTTTCTATGAAGGTGTAAATTTCAGGGTACTTCCTAAAAGATCACGCCTAGTAGCCTGTCCATTCATTTAGTCATTCATAATATTTATTGGGTTTTGCAATGTTCTGGACAGTGTCTGGCATTAAAAATGAGGTCCTTGATGCCAGGCAGCTTTTGTTCCAGGGAGAGAGACATGATTAACAAGGAGATTATATTATACCGTATTATATTGTATTACAATGCAATGCATTATAGTTTAAAAGCACTGTCATGCACATCCACACATGTGCAGACACACTGCTCCCGGGTACTCGCCTCTGGCAGGGGCAGGGACCCTGAGAAGCACAGGCTGCTGAGGACTCTAGATGCGGTCACACGCGTGTGCACGCACATACCACTCTTCCTTCCTCAATGGAACATCCTCATGCACGACAGGACACGGCACCTTCACTCACTCAGCAGACGGGCGGCCGTCACGCCAGATATTTGCACCCAGACTTGTCCAAGTCATGCCAATTACTGGACCAGAAGCCCTGCTCCAGACCGGCACATTCTTGGGGCCTGTTCCGGCCTCCACCTGCCTGGTGCTCCCAGGGATCACTTCCAGGGGGCACCCTGCCATTCATGCACCACCAAGTGAAGCACAGAGCTGAGCAGGGATTGTCACTGCAAGGGGACAATGGCCCAGGACATTCTAAGCCAGTGTTCTGCTTTTCCCTCTGAAATGTGACCATATTTTACAAACACAAAGCCTCTCTTCCCTAACTGGCATTATGCTTCCCCCCCACCCCACACCATTCCATAACATCTCCCAATATTCCCTTTTGCCATCATATGTCAAGTGCTTTCAGATAAACGACTCAATTTCAAACTGTGCCTGCTGAGGCCTCTGCTTCCTTTGCTCCTGAGGGCTTCCTAGCCACACAGAGGGAGTCAGTATGGCAGTGGTAAAGGGCATGGGGAAAGAACACAGGCCTGGGTTCAAATCCTGGCTTCCCACTCACTAGAAAGTCACAGAAACCCTCTGTGCTTATTTCTTTTATCTATAAAGTGACATACCAGTTCCTAATTCAAAGGGCGATAGGAAAGATTAAATGAGATCATGCATATGCATCACTCAGCACCGTGCCAGCAGGAAGTAAGCACCCAATAAAGCAGCCTAATTCAGAACTCTCAGAAAGTTCTCTCTTGAGTCCTTTTACTTTTGGATGCAGCTGGACCATGACAGTGCATGACAGCTTCAAAATGCACAAAAGGCCCAATCATGGGTAGGCCACCTTCTTGCAGCCAGCAAGATATCAGGGAAAAGAGAGGCCCAAGAAGCCAAAATCAAGTATTTGCAGGGACGGAGGTTATGACACAGGAAGTTCTGAGGACCAGTGATGTCTCCACAGCAGTGTTTCCCAGCGTATGATCCACAGAATCCAGTTCCATGGGATTTTAATCGCTATCTTGCCCCTTCACTACACCCCCTCCACAAAAAAATAAACACAATAATAATAAAAAAGTACCATTGCCAAATAGATAAGGAAAACACTTGGGTGAACAAGTCAAATAGGTTTCTTTACTGCAGACCTTCTCAGTACCTTTTAACACACTAGCATGCACTAGAAGGTCTAAGACCAGGCTATGTATACAGAATTCCCCAAATTCGTTTCATCACTGTGATGATTAATTTTATGTGTCAACTTGACTGGGCCATGAGGTCCCCTGATATTTAGTCAAACATTGTTCTGGCTGTTTCTGTGAGGGCGTTTCCAGATGACATTAACATTTAAATTGGTAGACTGAAGAAAGCAGACTGCTTTCCCAAATGTGGGTGGGGCTCCTCTAATCTGTTGGATGCCTACATAGAACAAAAAGGCCAACTCTGTCCCAAGTAAGAGAGAATTCCTCCTGTGTGACTGCCTTCACATTGGGACACTGATTTTCTCCTGCCTTTGGACTCAGACTGAAACACCATTTTTTCCTGGGTCTTGAGCCGGATGGTCTTTGGACTGGCGCTAATAAAGACACGCACATGTACATATACACACACACACATTCTATTCGCTGTTTCTCTGGAACTCTGACAAATCAAACACAGAAACCTTTCCCCACAGAAGACACCTTGCAGTCACTAAGTTCATGAGTGCTTCTGGGGACACCGCACTTGAGGGTCAGAATCTAAGAGGGCTGCAGGCCCCTGCCCCCGCCCACTGCCCAGAAAACGGGGCTGCCCCCAGCCTCTTTAGCAGTGTGTCACTGGGGTCCCCATTCCTTGTGGTCTCTTTAATCTGAAATCTTCCAGGCTGAAAAGACCAGAATGGAGATTAAGAAGGCATGTTCTTTCATGAATGAAATTCCCAGTCTGTCTGAGATTTTCCTTTCTTGTCCCCTTCTGCTTTGACACAGTGCTTTTCTCCTCTCCTCAAATCCTCCCCCGTGAGTATCTAGGGTTGGGCCTGGACCTGAAGGGCTGTCACCACAAAGGGTACCTGGAGCCTTTCTTCTCAGACAGGCAGTTGGCAGCTCCCTGCAGGAGGCCACACCAAAACTCAGGGCCGGTGAGGTCAGCGCTGTGTATAGTGCTTGGCCAAAGCGGAGAAGAAGTGAACGTCCTCTCTCTGCAACTTTGAATTAGCCGCTCTCTGAAGGGCCCCAAGAGCAGAGCTCCATGGAGGAGGGGGTCCTGGGTGAACAAAGCCCCATCTCATGGGCGTCTCCCCCTTAAAGGACAGCAGGTGGGAACGCCTATTTCCTGTGTCTACACTTTCTGTCCCCGAGTTCCCTACAGAGCCCGTGGTCCAGCTTGAGGACACCTACCTGGGCTCTGGGTTCTAGACCACTTTTCTATTTCGCAGGATAAACCCCACTCCACCCAACACCACTGAATCTGCAAACCAACAGAAGGTTGACTGTTTGGTCAAGTAAGGATGTTAAAGGAAGAAAAAAAAAAGAACCTAGTATAACTATCATTTCACAAAAGAAAAGCCACGTGAACACCCCACATGATCTCAGAATAAAGGGTGATCTTCCACTTGAAGTGAGTCCTTCTGGAAGGTTCCCCACGCCGCTCTCACTCTCTTCACTGTGTTCTAATCTCTAGCAGTCTTCAGGCTGGCATATCAGGTCCATCTGCCACCGTTTAGAGTTCTCTGCCCCTGGGCTCTGCCTGTCTCCCCACATTATGTTCTCCACTTTGCTACTCGCTTATTCAAAACTTCTAACTCTCAGGCACCTGGTGGCTCAGCTGGTTGAGCTTCCAATTCTTGGTTTCACTTCAGGTCATGATCCCAGGGTCGTGGGATTGAGCCCCACCTCAGGCTCTGTGCTGAGTGTGGAGCCTGCTTGGGATTCTCCCTCCCTCTCTCTTCTTCCCTCTGCCCCTCTTCTCAGCTTGTGCATGGCCTCGCTCTCAAATTCAAACAAACAAACAAACCCTTCTAACTCTCTACCTGGAGCAGTGTCTCCAAAAGTTTCGCCAGAAGCAAATGCTAGAGGATGGGAGTATGAGAAAGGGTAATTAAGTGCCCACTCTTGGGGTGCCCGTCGCCAGGCTAATTCTCAAAAGCAAACGATGCACCAGCGATCAGAAGGGGTATGTGTCCCTCCTCCCTTCTGCCTCCAGCTAGACTCTCAAAAGCTCCGGCTCATTTGGTGCTCCTGGCCGAAGCAGCAGCATGGCTTCTGCTGGGTAATGTGCAGGTTTGGCCAGTAAGACAAGAAAGCTATAGGCATCTTGCTGGGCCCTTGCTTGTTCTGTGTGGAGCAGGGACTGTGCCTGACCCATGGCTGCTGCCACGAGGACCCAGGTTCCCTGGGATACCCACATGAGCTCCCACCCAGTTTGCTCCATGAAGTGGGGGCAGCTGGTCAGGGGCAGAGGAGTGTAACTGTCAAGTCAGGAGACCAATTGTGACCAACCGGTATTTATATACCCTGATGTGTGCTGTCCCCTTCAATGTGGTCACCTTGGGCATCTCTTCCCAATGCCCGGGGATGCTGTCTTTGGTCAAAGCTTTTTGGAGCTCCTCTGGGGACCTGCCTTTACAGCCAGATTATCTGGGAAATGGAGTCACGTCCTCACTTTCCTTTGTAATCAAAACTTGCTTTGCTCAGCTCTGTCACCCAACTGATTCCCTCCAGTTGTCTCCAAATGACCTTGGCTGCATGAAAATTAAATCCACCCCCAGTGGAAGGAAGAAGACTGACCCCCAGGGAGCACGTTCAGAGAAGATGATGCACACTCGGACAGCCCACCGAGGGGGTGTGGGGCATGGAGGGGCTGCCTCCCAGGAGTCAGATCCTACCTTTACGGGAGACCTGATCTCACCTAACGCCCGCACGTCCCCAGTGAGGTGGGATGCTATTATCCCCATTATGCAGATCAGAAAATGGAGGCTCGGGTGCTAAGTGGCAGGTCTAAGATCACAGACCTACCGGACGGGCCATACCCTCCACAAGGGCCTTAGACTCCACGATACAGAGCTTCCTGTTGGGTTGGTCAAAGCACTCCATGAAGATATACATGGGCACTGGTTTAAAAAACCAACCAGCCGGCCACCAGATCACCCAGCCACGTGACCATTTCCTCCCAAATGATCAGCTTCTGCTGTTGGGGCCCATTTGGAAAGAAGGCAGACTGGAGCCGGACAGGGAAGGGACCTGGTCTCCAACTTCTGGGTCAACAAGACACTCTGAGGCCTTAGGCTCTTCCATCTGGAAAATGAGAATTTTTACGCAACTGCCTCCTTTCTGTTTCCCCTACATCCCCTCAACAAAACAGCAGAGGCTGAACCGGTAACATGCAGGTGGTGAGATTGCACTGAGGAGTCAGATGGACCCCGACTGGATTCTGACTCCACTGTCCACGAGCTGAACAATGAAGCAGACTCTCTGGGCCTCAGTTTCAACACCTGTACAAGGAGGTGCAGAAGAACTCCACCACGGAAGGCTGTTCCCAGGACTCTGTGAGCACGTGTATCGGGTGCCGAGAAAGGCGGACTCTGGATGAGACGCTGACACTCACCCTTCCCTGCCCCAGATGACTGCCCCCTTCCTGCCTCGGGCGGTGCCCCTGAGAGCCCTTCTCCCCCACAGCCACCCACCGGATCTGCCAAGGCAGTAAGCAGCAAAGCGGAGACCGCCCGGTTCCTCGATTGCCTTTGAACTCTGATGGCATCAGCAGGCAAAAGGACCCAAACGATTCCAACAGAGAGAGCAGAGAGAGGAAAGAATACAGGAGTGGGCTCTGAAGGTGGATCTGTGTTCAAAGTCTGGCTTTGCTTATTAGCTCTGTGACTTTGGGGCTGCTACTCCACCGCCCTGAACCCCCGTCTGCTCATCTTTAAAATGAGGAAAACTGGGACACGTGGGTGGCTCAGTCGGTGAAGCGTCTGACTTCGGCTCAGGTCATGATCTTCCGGTTCGTGAGTTCGAGCCCCGCATTGGGCTCTGTACAGACGGCTCAGAGCCTGGAGCCTGTTTCGGATTCTGTTGTCTCCCTCTCTCTCTGCCCCTCCCCCGTTCATGCTCTGTCTCTCTTTCCTTCAAAAACAAATAAAAACATTAAAAAAAAATTAAAGTGAGGAAAATTGTGTGTGCCTACTTTGCAGTACGGTGGAATTCAAAAGACAGAAAAATAGGTAGAAGCACGTGATGCAGTGCCTGGCACGTAAGCCACGTAGATATGCGTTAGCTGTGAGGGTTATTGAGCCAATTTTCTAACAAGGACAGGCTAGCTTGGGAGGCACTGCCCTGCGTCGGAAAGGTCAGGAGGGAAAAAGTGAGATTTTCCCAATGCAGCCGGGCACAGGCCCACCACCTGCTCCCCGCTGGTATGACATGCAGGGACTTATTCTAAAGAGCAAACTGTACCATAGAAAGCTCAATCCCTTGCCCGATGTCGTATCCTCTAAAACATTCCAAACAGGCCCCCTTTCCACTTACATACCTCTAGCGATGGACTACTCACTGCTCAGAGAGTCCACTCCTTCTAAGTACTGAATATCCACGTTATTACAGACCTTCTGTTTGGCACAAAATTACTTCAGCCCCAATCATTCTGTTTGGGAATTATTTTAAAGCCAACCTGTGTCTTCTTAAAGACAGGCAACCTCTGTCTTCTTAAAGAAAATATGGATCTGAGACTAAAGCCAAGATTCCTAGGGCCAAGGTCAAACTCTACACATTTGCTAACGCCCCAGATTGGGTACCTGGCTCCCTGGCTGTTTTGCGTGGGAACAGTCAGACCGCAGGGAAGGAAACGCAGAATGCTGCCTGGCTTTGCCCCGCGGGACTGGCCTGCCCCGTGCGGTGAATAGGGTCCTGCCCTCTGGGAGGTCTTGGGTCACCCTCTGCAAGCCCTCTCCTCAGGCATCCATAGGAAGGGGAGGCACCAGACCCCACAGCCAGCCTCTGGAGGCGTGAGTTTACCTGTGACCTTGAATCTGAAGGCCGTGCCAAAGGAATAACAATGAGAAATGTCACCAGACACACACAGCTCTCTTTGATGTGTCCCGATCTGGGGAATTGGTGTCAGAAGACACACAGAAAAGCCAGATGGCACTTTCCAGGGTCACGGTCCACCATGGAGAGAAGCCCAGGGCCCCTTTCATGTCCTTTCTGGAGTCGGTCGGTGCCAGGGCGGCTGGGGTAGGAGGACAAGCAGCAGAGGAGACACGAGATTAATGGCTTCCCAGGCAGGGGAGCAGCCGCCCACTCGCCCCGTCACGATCCCCCAGTGACTCCCTCAGCCTAGCTCTGTGAGGCGTGAAGTGTAGAAAGAATGTGCTGGAGAGGCCAACCCTTGCCAAGCCGGCAGGGCCCGGGCTGCCTGCTCCACCGTCGGTGCCAACACACAGCCCCGCCACGGGGAGCCCAGCCTGCGGGCTGACCCCCACCACCGGGTCTGTCTCTGTCGCTGCTTCTAGCAGAGGTATGACCTGGCTTGGTGAGGGGTGCACATCAGGAGACAAGGGGGGAGCAGGTGGGCAGGAGCCCTGGCAAGGGCAACCCAGGTTCTGGAAGTTCGTCTGCCCTGAGCACTGGCTTCTGAGCTTGTGGAAGGGCCTTCTTTTATTCCCAAGTTTCTCTTAGGAGGGCTTGTTAGTTTGCTTGCATGCCTTGGCTTCCTAAACTTTTAAATTAATGTTGTTTTCATTACAGAATACCTACTCGTGTACGATCAAAAGGGCAAAGTCAAAAGTAAAAATCGCTCCTCGTTCCAGGACTTCCAAGCAGATTCCCCAGAGGTAACTCAAATGACAGCTTTTTCTGTCTCCTTCCAGAAGTTTTCAAAGCATTTGCCCAGCATTTGGAATTTAAAAAACCATACATGTGATTTTGCTCTGCCGCTGGCCCTTGAACAGCACGGGTTTGAACTGTGTGGGTCCATGTACATATGAAGTTTTTCAATAAATACAGTACACTACGGTAAGTGTATTTTTTCATGCCTGGGATTTTCTTAATAACCTGTTTTTTGCTTACTTTGTTGTAAAAAAACAGTATATAAAACCATATATAAAGTGACAGTTTACATTATCGGTAAGGCTTCCTGTCCATAGCAGGCTGTTAGCAGTTAAGTTTTGGGGGAGTCAGGAGTTAGTTATACGTGGGTTTGCTACTGCACAGGGGTCAGTGTCCCTGAATCCAAGGTTGTTCAAGGGTCAAGTGTATATTCTGCGCGGCACTTAACTCCATGCTGCCTGTATTTCCTATCAGTTCATATAGACCTAGGAGGGTCTCTTTTTAATACCAAAACGTTGTTCATTCCCCTGTATCACCATCTTAGTTCCTTTATTCTTCATTACTTGGAAAAATACATAATAAACTCACAACTCAGGGGTGCCTGGGCGATGCAGTCAGTTGAGCGGCCGACTCCTGATCTCGGCTCGGGGCACGATCTCATCGTTCATGGGTTCGAGCCCCACATCGAGCTCTGTGCTGATGGCTCAGAGCCTGCTTGGGATTCTGTCTTTCCTTCTCTCCGTCCCTTCCCCACTTCTACATGCATTCTTTCTCTCTCTCTCTCAAAATAAATAAATAAACTTAAAAAAAGAAATTAAAAAAAAAAAACTTCACAATTCAGTAACACTTTCACATAAATTTCCATTTTTCCCTTCAATGACCACAGCGATGTTTACAGAGGCTTGGGGCAGGACTGACTCAGAGAGATCCTGACAATATCCTTGGGCGAACATTTCTACACCCGTTATTTTATCACATCTTCCCACAACCCCGTAAGGGAAGGATTAGTATTGCACTATTCAGATGAGTCCAGCACGGCACAGGGAGGTTAGGTGGCTGGCCCAATGCTACACAGCAAGAGGGTCCGAGGTGCCAGGTGAATCCAGGCCTGTAGGACATCAAAGGCCCGCCCCCTCCCCCACAGCACACAGGGCCCGTCTATGCCCACATGTCCACCTAGTGTGAGTCATGACTCAGGAGACTCCCACTCTCTCCTCCAGGGAGGCTTTTCTAGCCCTGCCAGCTCAGTCAGCTGTTTATATACACAGGATACTGCCAGACCCTGATGATGACCTCGGATCAGGGATTAGGTGCTGACCTTGGACGAGGGCTGCAGTCCCTGGGATGCTGCCTGGAAGTGCTACAGGGTTGGCAGCAGGGCGGTGCCCTCCTCTTTCGATCCAACCACGGGGTGAGGCATCAGGAAGGCCAGTGCGAGCCACACAGAAGGCACGGTCTTCACTGTCACCTGGCTCATGTCTCCCACCCTCTCCTCCACACACACCCTCTGGGAGAGGAGCTCCCAGTGGTCACCAAGCACAGAGAACAGCCTAAAGAGACGGCCCAGGGAGAGAAGTGTGAAGGGGCCCGCAGACCTGCGTCGGGAGACAGATGGCGGAGGAACCGGGCAAGGGTCGAGGCCAACTTGCCCAGAACAATCAAACAGTTCATCTTTCATCCTGCCAGTTTCCATCTATTGAAGCTCTTCCAATTTCTTGATTTTTAAAAAACTTTTTTAACGTTTATTTTTGAGAGAGACGGAGCACGAGCAGGGGAGGGGTAGAGAGAGAGAGGGAGACACAGAATCCGAAGCAGGCTCCAGACTGTAAGCTGTCAGCACAGAGCCCGACGTGGGGCTCAAACTCACAAACTGTCAAGATCATGACCTGAGCTGAAGTCGGACGCTTAACCGACTGAGCCACCCAAGCACCCCTCAATTCCTTGATTTTTTAAAAACTCAGAATTGTTTGTGTCCATCTGCCCAGCCCGCCTTCGGTTCTCTGTCTGGCTCCTGCAGTCTCGTGGCCTGGCCTGGCCTACGGCAGGTGCACAGTAGGACAGTGGAATGTGAAATTGGTGGTCTATACTACTTAGCCCAGAGGCTCACAGTTCACGTCCTCATGACCATGCACGGAGGCCCTTACAGAGCTGAGGGTTAAATAGAATGTACAGCCGGAAAGCCAGGAAGGCAGGACAACGTGCTGGGTTCGGGCCAAGAGGCTGGGGCCTGGGCTTAGTTCTGCACATGAGCTGCAAGACCGTGTTCAGGGCCTCACACACTCAGGGCCTCATTTCCCCATCTATACACTGAGAGCTGAGGTGCCAATGAGCCTGACGGGTCTTCCCCAGCCCCCACATTCTGCCTTCTCCCTTTGGGAAGGAGGAAGTCGCACCTACCAGCCATGCAGGGCAGTCAGCAGTTCCCAGGGTAAGTCTTTAGAACACAAGTCCCAGAAAGCAAGGACAGAAAGGTGGGGACAGCTGCAGGAGGCACTGTGCAGGTGCCTGGCTCACAACAGGCAGGTAGTAGATGTTGGCGATTGCTACCGCTGTCATTGACAGCAGGAAGAGGAAACTACAGGGAAACTGGCTAGGGTGACAGAGGCAGAAACACGGGGCGAGGAAGAAAGTATGACGGAGAGAAAGAAAAGGGGTGCAGTATCGGACGGAAACCGGTTTCTATTAGCCTGACGTGGCCAAGCCTACCTGTCGTGGGTATGATCTCTGGCCTCACCTGCGTGGCCAGGAGCTGGGATTACTGCCTAGACCAGCATCTGAAGGGTTCCCCCCAGTAGGACTGCAGGTATGGATCCCTTGCCTGAGCCTACCTGGGCACCCCTAGCTCTTCCTGCCCTCTGTGGACAGGCTTCTGATTCAGATCCTGCAGGTGCGTGCAGGACGTGGGCACCGGCTGCCGGCCCACCCTGCTCGGAAACGCCATGCACTCACCCGCGTGCAGCTGCCCACACCGGCCACACCCCCAACATGGGCACTGCCCAGGGACCCACCTCCTGGCCTGCCCTCTGCTCCCCCAGGGGGTGTGGCTGGGCTGCCAGGGATCCCTATTTTCTTGGACTGCTCTTATCCCGGGGAACTTTTTTCTTTGCAGTAAAGGTATCGCAGGCAATGTGTAAATGTCATAAAATGCAAAATGTTAAAAATACATTTATAGACCAAAAAAACCCACAAAAAACAGAGCGAGGTCCACTGCCGGACTGCATGTACCTATTCTTATTACTCTTACCACAAGAAAAGAACTGGCAAAGTGTCAGGATGTTGGGGTGGGAGGAAGGGGCAGCCAGGCTGAAAGCACGCTGGGAAAGTCTGACGGAGCCAGGCGGGAGGCACTTCCCATGGTGACGGTGACGACGGCCTTTTTGCTGAGGGCTGCCTGTCCGTAGGAGGGCAGGGCAGGTCCCCTACTGGCTCCAAGTCAAACCTACAGGGTCTCAGGGGACCGCTCTGCTGGTCAGGTGTGGAGCTGGGGGGCTCAGGGTACACAGAGGAGGTGAAATCTCAAACCCAAAGCCAGGCCTGCTACATACCGGCCACAGTGCCGCCCAGACCAAAGCAGGCCTCCCTCTGCACTGGGCCCCGAAGGCCACATGCAGCAAACGGGCCTGTGGCGCTTCCCTGTCCTACAGACCCGCACAGGGGCCCACCGAGGTGCCGACCCCAGACGGGTTCGAGCTCAAACACGCTGGCCCCTGTGAAGCGGCTGCTCTCCACCAAGGTCAACGCCATCCAGAGCAGCTGTCCCGGCAGCTGTGACAGGGTGGGCCTGGGCTTCACTCCGTCCCCTTCCTTCCTGGCGAAGGGCAGGGCACTTCCCTCAACACGGCACAGACGTGGACATTTCCAGATGCCCTGCCTTTTGCCCAGCTCTCCTGGGAGGAGGAGCTGGTGGCAGCCTCATGAGCCACATGCCCTTCTCAGGAGCTGTGCTCCCCCTTCCTGAGCCCAGGGTTGGTGGAGAGATTCGCCTGGGACCACGTAAACGTGCCAGGAAACGTGTCAGAGATCTGGTCCCGAACCACAGGGGTCTAGGAGCGAAACGGGGGGTTCTCCAGGTCCCTGGATTTCTGAGCTATTTCAAGCAGACTTGGATTTGCATCCTGGCTAAGAAGACCCACGGTGCCACCTTGGGCAAGTCAGTCGGCCCTTCTGGACCTCAGGCTCTTCCTCCATAAGGTAGGAATAAGACCCCTACTTAAGTGTTACTGTAAACTGATCGTGCCTGGAGCTCTCCTCCCCCTCTAGCGTGCCTCCAAGCTACTAAGCTCCTGCCCAGCCGACAATCTACTCACGGAAGCCCTTGGAACCCAGGGCTCACGGAAGCCCTTGGAACCCTCTAACACTTTCCCTCCAACATGGCCCTGCCGGCCAGGGCCCCCGGCATGTCCCCCTCCACACCCACACACACCTGGCACATTAGTCTGGGAACACAGGGTCCCAGCACGTCTCTGTTCCCACGGGCATCCTCAATTATCAGCCGCAGCCAGAGCAGGGCCCGGGTGCCCCTTCCTGCCTCATGCCTGCTGTGAGCTGTGGGGGTCCCACTGAGAACTGTAGTTAAACAAAACAGAAAAAACCCTCTGAAGAGTTATCAAGCTCTCAATTCAGGCTGCAGGGGTGGTGCCGGGCAGACAGAAACACAGCGGCCTTTAGAGAACCAGGGCATTTGTTAGTCAGGGGTGGGGGTGCTGCCCCCAGTGTGAGTCTGGGCCCAGGACTCCTCATTTTCCTCTAGGTCTTGAACCCCTTGGATACTCACCCCTTTTCCTCCCTGCCATGAGTGCCCAGGTGGGAATTAGAAAAACTAGGTTCAGACCTCACCTACCCTTTAACCACAAACTCTTGTTCAGTGTATAATCTGTACGACTGTACAGGCGGCTCACCAGCAGCTCAGCCGATGCACACATTTTCTCAAGCTTTTACCTTGTATTTACTGAAAGTTCCTCCATGTGTGACTCTGTGTTACAGATTCACAAATGAATCAGACCCAGCCCTCGAGCAGCTCAAGACAAAGGGCAGACTCTCACGGAGAGGTGCGAAGGAGGGTTTAATTCTCAAGGCTGCCTCCTCCTTTGCAAGGCCATTTCCAATGGCATTCCTCTACAGACCAGGGATTCAAAGAATGAAATGAGACCCCAGCGAGGAGACAAGCCTTCTAGCCTATAAAGCTGTGCAGACCTAGCCACTAGCTAGTGTCTGAAGGCTTGTAGTTCACTTACCATTGAAAGTGGGCTGGGCCGGCCCAGGAGCTGGGTGTCACTGAGTCACTGAGCTGGGCCTCCTGACGCTAGAGGTCTGAGCCTGAAGACACTTGCAGGTAACTGCCCACGCAAAAACCTCTTCCGGGACTCAAGGAACCTGCATGTTGGGGGGAGAGGGGGCATCTAGGACGGCCCTAGTGCACCCTGGCCCTCTCCTGGGCCTCTGCGGTTCTGAGAGCCACAGACTAGATGCTCTCAACTTCCCACTTTCCTGTGGTGGCCCCAGAAACTGCAGCACAGCCAATGCAAACTTGACTCAAGCTGTTTACAAGACGGTGCACTAACCTGTGAGTGGTCCCCGACAGTCCCTCGACTCCCAAAGCCACAGGGGCCCTTGCCTTTGTGGGCGTGGCAGCACGCTCCAGCATTTCCAGGGAGAGGAGCTGCCCCTCACGTGGTCTTAGGGGCCCCCTGCAGCCACCTGCAGAGCCTCCCTTCACCCTGAAGCTTGGCTGTTCTTGGCATCCGCTCCCTGTCTCTCCTGACCTTGCCTGCGCCTGCCTCACCCGTCGGCCATGCTGGCAGCTGCTATGGACCCAGTTCCTCACAGGGCCCGTGGCCCAGTCGTCTCCTGCCTTGGAGGACTGAGCATACCTCTCCGTCAGGGCCTTTCCCCGTAGAAAGAAAACTAGTGTTTTCTGCTCCCTGCGTTAGCTACCACGGTCAACCCCCGAGTAAGACTCCAGCAGGGAAAAGCAATACCCTTACGCTCCAGATATAAAGCTCACGTTCCGCTACAAACGTTCTCCATTGCAGTAGAATCCGGGTAGGGCTATGCCTGGAAGAGTGAGGGAGAAATACTAAGAGCCAAAATGCATGGAGCACTTACTGTGTGCCAGTCTCTGCTCTGAGCAGTTTATGTTGGTCCATTTTTCATCTTTGCAGCAACCCAACAAGGGGATGGCTGCGGATGAGAACTCTGAGGCACAGAGAGATGGAGTCAGTGGTCCAGGGGCCCAGAGAGGAGATGTCCTGCAGCCAGGCAGGGGTGTGGTGGTAGATGTTTAACTCCTGGCTGGAAGAAGGGGCTGCCTTAGAGCAGCTCCCTATCTCCATGGTGGAGATACTCCCCTCGTAGCCAGCGGCAGGCCACCCAGGAGGGTGCTGCGAGGACACAGTCAGGAACAAACGATCACGTCAGGTCTCCACTGTGCCAATGTGTTACTTGCAAATATACTTCAAGAACATAAAAAGGTGGTAGGATACTAGGGAGAAATGAGTTTGGAGTACTTATTACCTTTGTCTTTAATATGACGTATTTACTTGAAAGTTGACGTAATTTGATTTTTTGGAACAGTCACGCTTAACAATCAGCTCACGAAACTCCTGTAAATGTAATCACCTCTCCCAAGCCATTGGCTCTCCCAGGCCAGTGTGAGCTGGTTCCAGCTCACCCCCGGGGCCAGGATTTAGGAAAAGACGGAGCTTTCCCTCCCAACCACTAGTGGGCCCGGATGCCCAGCTAGCCGGCGAGATCTGCCGGGTGATCAACAAGGGCCCAGGCCTGGGGAACCAGACCCTTCCCGGCCACTTTCCCCATGGCCTTCTACCTCGCTCTCAGGCCCCCAGAACTCCCCTTTATCCACCTGCCATCTCCGTAGGTTAGCGCCACCAACATGCACCAAGCACCTACTCTGTACCGCATGCTGCTGCAGGCACTGGGGACACAGAGGGAAGCTTACACCCTGGAGGCTCACGGTCTAGTGGGGCAAGATAAGCATGCATTGAAATCCAACAGACTACAACCCAGTCGAGGGCACAGGTCAGTCCGGAGCTGCAAGGAGAGACGCCAACTCCCCCCTAGGAGGGGTCAGGGCTGGCTTCTCCCAGAGGGGAATACGTGAGCAGGGTTGAAAGGATAAACAGAAGTCTGCCGGGCAGGCTGGGGGCTGGCGGGTAACCAGCATGAATAGGAAAGAACAGAGTAAAGGACATATTTAGGTAAAATGTGTCCATCTGACGCGGGCATTGGCCACTGAGAAGAGAGGATAGAAATGAAGCCATGCTCGTTATGTTGGCTGGGGATCCCTGCGTCAAGGGAGGGAGGGAGAGGAGGAGGACCCGGGGAGAAGCAGGCTTGACTGCCACTGCCGTGATGCTCTTTTACAGGTGCCGGTGTGCAGTATCCCCGAGAGCCCGAGGTGGACAGGAGAGTCCGTCACCGAGATTCAGACCCAGGGGCCGGAGAGCCGGTGGTGACAGAACAGGGGAGGGCATGAGATGGGAGAAAACACAGGCGGAGAAGAGAGGATTCAGCAGTAAAATGTGTTATGACACACTTAGAGGGAGGCACAAGGCGGGGGGTCAGTAATTACCTGCTTCTGGGGCCTGGAAGGATGATGTCAGGAAGACAAAAAGCTCCTTTCTCCAGCCCTTCCCTGTGCTAGGCTGGGGGGGTGGGGGGGAGAGGGACCTAATATCCCGTCGTGATTCCTCCACTTGCCTTTTTAGGAACAAAGACACGGAGCCCAATTTTCCCCTTCTCCCTCCACTGTAAACTTTACCTACGTGTCCAACCCCCATAGCTGAGAGGGGTGTTCTCAAAATTCTGCACAATGAGCGACACATAACGTAGTGGTGACGACTGCAGGCGCGCAGCCAGGGCGCCCCTGAGCAAATCCCAGCTTTGCCAGCTGTGTGACCTTGGGCAAGTGACCTAACATCTCTGTTCCTCAGTCTCCTTACCCGTGGAATGGGGATGGCAATGGGACCTCCTTCACAAGGTGGTTGTGAGGAAGCAGTAAGTTAATACATCAAATGTTCTTAGGACAAGGCCTGGCACACAGTTAAGTGCTCACGAAGAGAATCTCAATGTCAGTATCAGGCTCTGAAAAAACAGTGCTAGCCGTGTTGCTTCTGATATCCACCAGCCAGAGGGCTTTCCTCAGACTGAATGAGGCCTGGCCCTTTTCCAGCCCGTCTGGAGGTCAGGCAAGCCACAGAGACAGTGAATGTGTCATGCGTGTGTGTGTGTGCAGGTGTGCATGTGTGCATGCGTTGGGAGGAGGCTGGCACACCACCCTAGGAGGCAGCTGCGGTGCTAAAGAGCACGGAGCAGAGCTGCTTGCTGGAGGTGGCCGTCAGGGGCTCACTTCTCCTGGATCTTGAGTTTCTGTAGGCTCACTCGCTGGGGTCCTCCGCACTCCTTCCCACCCTGGGAAGGAAGGCTCTGTAGTGGGACTGGCACCCATGAGGTGCAGTGCCACTGAGGGCCTGTAGGGGGCTCTAGAGCTCTTCCATTTCCCATACTCTGGGCTGCGAGGGTACTACGCTTAAAACAATAGTGTGTTTACCCAGGCTACGTGACTGTGCTGCTCTGAGAGGGGAGTGAAAAGAAGCTGGGGCTCGTTGGTCCCCCATTGGTGCGCCTCAGTTCATCCATGCTTCCAGTTGGCTGTTTTGAGTGCAACCCCTTGTCCTCCCTCCTCCACTGCCTGGCAATGATGCCGGTGGTTTCCCCCACAGGGGGAAATCCTCCTAGGGGATGCCTTCAAAGGGTCAGCCTTCTGTCCTTGGGTAGGAAGGCAGAGAGAGCTTGAAGATTTTGGCATCCAAGTGCAGCAAGGATAGCTTCCAGTTGCCAGGATCTCAGGTTCTAGCAGCCCAGCCCCTCAACCTGCTTGTCGGGGAAACGTGAATAGGCAGGTTTCCAAAAAGACGCTGCTTACCCTGTTCCTCCTTAAAGCAAAATTCAGTAGCTCTGGGTGCTATGTTAGGAGACCCATTCTGCAGATTTACTTACCTAATTGCAACTCTATCAATATATCTGGATGATGGACACTACTTGTTCCCACTAACTTCTAATGTGATGTGGCCAACCTAACAAGTTAATGTGGGCAAAATGTTAAAGATAGACATTTAAAAAACAATTTGAAAGAAAACTAAACATACAATTGTTCTCTTGGCCTTTGTCAAAAGGGAAAAAAATAAGGAGATGGATTTTTTAATCCGACCAATTTAAGAAAAACACCCATGGGTAGGGTTGCCAGATTGAGCAAATACTGCATGGACCATACTTACACTAAAAAATTATTTGTTGTTTATCTAATATCCAAATCTCACCGGATATCCTATATCTTATTGGGCAATTCTACCCACAGGTTGGAGGATTCAGAAATTCATTAAGAGAATATTTCCTATTCATCGTCCAGTTCCATACCATAATTCCCTCCCTAATCCCCTTGTGTTACATATGGAAACCCAAGCCACATTGATCGCATCAAACAAGTAATCAGTCCAAGCACCCCAATCTCACTGCCAAGGACTATCACTGTGAGGTTATGTCAAAGGAATGAAAAGCCACTTCCAAAAGATAACATCAAAAAATTAGTACACCCACTATGTGCCCAACACTTGTAAATTACCTGTTTAGTCTTCACAACAACCCTGGGAGGTAGATACTATTAATGGAAACTAAAAAGAGTATCTACCAGTCTAATGCCTGTAGTTCCTGCAAAGGCATGTAAATTCCTGGTCAATTACTTCCCCCCGGGGAGAGAAAGGGGAGGGAAACCAAGAAGGACTCCATTGCATCCACAAACAGGCTTATTCATAATGTAATGCCAGCTCTGTTGCTATTTGGTTACATGACACTTACACAGGAAACTGTCTTAATGCCAATGAATTATCATGGGGTTTGGGGTATGGGATTGTGGGAGAGAAGTGGGTGGGAAACCCTTAATAATCTTCAGTAAGTTGGCCTTACAACTGAGAAAGATGTGCTACACCTTGGGATAATAAATAGCTCATTTGCTGTGAAGAAAGGCCCGCTCAAGCTACTCGGAACAGTCGTGACAATGACATGCAGATTCCAAATGTTCTCTGTAAGAAAAAACACCCTTTCTCCTAATCCTTCTTAAACTCAACAAGACTGATTGGTTTTTATTATTCATGAATTAATTTTTTACTCAGGGTCCAACGAGGGAATTGAAGCTATAACGTTTCTCACCGACTGAGAGGAAAAGGCAGCTCTTGACCTGAGCGGCACAGCCAGACTCTTGCTGGGATTCCTCGGGGGTAGGATGTTTTTTGTTTGTTAAATCAGTTAATAATCAATTAATAACCCAAAGCCCAGAGCTTTGAGTTTGTTTTGTTTTCCAAGAAAAAAAAATTGAGTAAGAACATGAGTAAGAATACTAAAGTAAAAAAAAAAAAAAATATATATATATATATATAGAGAGAGAGAGAGAGAGAGAGGACGAGAGAGAGAGAGAGACAGCTGTGGGACCCTGGTTTATTAGGCACTTCCTATTATACTATGCTGGTGTATTAGGCAGGTATATTAGGCTGCCTTCTATTTCCAAGGCACACATATAAAAAAGAAGAGGCAGCAGCAGCAGAAGGAATGAGAGAGGACATAACAAAGGCAGCACCGATTTCAAAAGTAATGCACAGATGAGCAGAGTGTGCAGATGAGCCGGTCTGGGTCTGGGAGTCGGCATGGGGAGTCACGAGAGGGGTCACAGGGATCCAGAGGGTCAGTTCCCTGGTGCCCTCCCTCTAATCTCTGCCTCCAGAGGGCAGGTCGAGGTGCCCAGGAGCAGGGAACGACAGCCTCAGAGAAGCTGAATGGCCAGGAAGGCGATCAAGGGTGGCGAGGTGACTCTCCCTCTCTCCACGCAGTTCTCTTCCCATCTATTCACATGCACCAAGCCATAACCCCCTTGGCCTCTGTGTGCCTTTGGTCTAAAACCTCTCCTGAGGTCGCGGCCAGAAGAACCGAGGAAGGTGGGGGGACCGAGAGGCAGAGGGTGGCGTGAGCCTCAGAAGCTCGTGGCAGTGGGGTCAGACCTGACACAGCGTCCCTTGCAAGAAAACGCTTCTCCCTTCCCAGTTCAAAGGCAACATACCCAGCATTTCTCAGGGGGACCATGTGCCTAACACTGTATTCTCCTCTACCCGTCTGTTCATATTTCAGAGACCAGGCAGTTTTAGCTCCTGAATCAATGTAGACATGCAAACCAGAAGCCTTTGCATGTTTTTGTTTGCAGGAAAACATTTCATGTTTGGAGGCAACACACAGCAACCCTCACCCAGTTACTATGAGAAAACCCGTTATGAGAATTGCTTTGCGCTTTTGGGGAAGAAAAAGCTGCAAGCTGTTATTACCGTTGTCATAATTATTGCAACCATCGCGTTATTGCTATTATTTCTGTAAAAGCAGTGTTCTTTCTGCCAAAGCTTGTTAGCTTGACTGCTTAGGTAGACAATGTCAACACGCCCAAGAGACAGATGACAAAGAGTGAGGAGAAAAGGCAAAGGATAAATGCCGCACTCTGCATGTGTGCTGAGGGGATGTTTCACCATCAAAAAGGAATGTTTTCTGCTGATCGATTAGGGAGGCAAAAACAAAAGCATACACCAGCTCATTCACTCTGCATCACCAAGATCCCAAACTCGAGCTCAAAGCGCTAGGAAGAGGAGATGAGAGATATAAAAATTGGTTCTGAAAAAAGTTTAGAGCTTCCCGATACCCTCACCCACACCTCCAGTCCCTACCGCCTTGTTTCCCACGTTAATAGACACCACTACCCTGGAATTTTCCTGTGAACAGGAGGTCTTTACCCTTCTTTCGGTCTCTCCCAAAACATGAGAGCAGAAGACTGACAGTGGATAAAGGTATTGAGGGCCGAATTGGAACAGGGTGGACAACAGGGTGTTCCACTTTGGGACATCCCCTGAGTAATCATGTTTAGCACCTGAAAACAGCACGAACACACCCACACACTCCTACACGCACAGACGCACATGTGCACACGCTCACGGAGGTAGAGACAGACAGACGCGTGGAACCTGCACTCCTTCCCTGGAACGTATACGATCGGAGAGAGATAAAAGGGCAGAGGGCAAAGCACTGCAAGTTGGAATGAAAATAGAGGGAAAAAATAAGTAAAGACAAAGGAATATGTTCCGCTGTAAGACACGAGAGAGATCTCCTCTAAAAAACATCAGCTCTCCGCACCCTCCACCCTGCCCTACAGCATTGCCCTCTGTATTTCCTTGTTCTCTGCCCTTCGGAAACCAAGAACACAGAAAGACCTGTGACTCGCAAAACCCCTTTTCCAGGTATCTTTTTTAAAAAAACTAGGAACCCAGTGAAAATACCTAAAACGTGAATCTAAATACAATAACAGTTTAAAACTTAACAAGAAAACAAAAAATAATTTATGAATTCAAGTTAACTCAAACAATAAAAAAAAAAAGGGGGGCTAAGTTAAAATAACACTTAGCGAGGAAAAGCTTGACTCTAATTGGCCACTTCACATCCATACAGTTTTCAATGCAGCGTCTCAGTAAACACAGACAGCCAGGCATGAGGCTGACTGTTGCCGTCACTGGCAGGAGAAGACCCTGATATAGTTTTAAATGAAAATTGATCACATCTGAAACCAGAAGATAAAAACAAAACCTTGTCGGAGTTTGTTTAACTGCCTTTTGACCTCTGGATGAAATGACATTGAAAATAAAATAACATTATCCAGAAAACCATTCCCAGAAAAGGCTCAATCCCGGGGACACTGAATGACAATGTTGAATAGAATATTTTAAAGTCCTAAGGAACAGAAGAGAGAAACTTAAAGGCGGGGGGCGGAGAGGCTCTTCGGGGACTAAAAATGTGTATAGTTAAAAAGCACAGCAAAGTAAGGATGAAAAAAATTATGCCTCTAATCAGCAGGAAAACTTTTGTTTGGGGTTAATTTTAACTCAAGCTCATATAACTCTGAATTGAAGACATTTAGCCAGGAGATTTATTTTCACCTTGCCCAACTCCATATTGAAAGTCCCACCATGGGCTGATCAACGGGTATGACTTTCCTCAATTTAGGAAAACATTTGACCCATTAGGCTATCAACTGTCAATGGCTAGATCCAGGAAGAGAAGGGGAAATTGGGAAACTGGAACAGAATTGCCCAAATGCTCTTTTGAGCGTAGCCATCTGTTATTCCAGGGAGTACAGCACTGCCTTTTCATCCTCTCGGGGGTCTGCCCAGCCTTACCCAGGCCAGAAAACTGAAGAGAGCTCTTAACAAGAGTAAACTCCTCTGTCTGTATGGACAGCCAGCCCTTGGGTCCTATGGAGTTCCCTTTCGCTCCATGGAAAAACCCCAAGGCCCAGCAGCCCCCACTGGAATGTGGCCATAGCCTGACCTCAGCCCAGGCCAGGGGTATGGCAGGCAGCAGGGGCTGTGTTTAAACAGCAGAGCCCCTTGCCCCCTGTTACTCCCATGTTCAAGGGAAATTCCACTGTAACACACTCTTACACGTGTGCACACGGTGGGAGCTCCCCTAGGAACGGAGGCGACCTTTGGCATTTCGGGGTTCAGAGTTAGCTTCTAGAAGAGGGGCTTTAACAGCAATCGGAAAGGGCTCAACACTTCTTTAAGCCGTTGCTTTATAAATAAAGGTGCTGTTAAGATCCTTTCTATTCTAATCCTGATCCGTACAGAAAGGTGCTCTAGGTAGACAGATGCCAAAAAAACCCCAAAAAGACCATGGGGCTCTATGTTTCCCTTCTTGTCTGGTTTTCTGAGGTCTTTTGTCAGATGGCTGGTTGGGGGTCTCTGGGCCAAACTAAAACCCATGCCCTCCTATGGCCTACTCCCCACGTGTCCTGAGTGGGACTGGCTGTGGCTGTCCAGTTGTGTGGAATACCCTGCAGAAACAGACAGCCAGCAGGCAGTCACTGCCCCTGTCTGCTGAGCCCCAGGGGCACTCGCTGAAAGTCATCATGTGTCCAGTCTGGAGCCCTACTTTTTCCCACAAGGCCTCCAGAGCCACAGACCAGCATGCACCCAAAGTCTTCTGGGCACATCCTTCTAGTGCTGTCAGGAAAGTGAGGGAGACAACGTCCCAGAGCAGCCTGCTATGCAGGGTCACCTGTCACAAGAGGCAAGGATCACTTGCCCAGTGGCCTAGGGAAGAAATAACCCCCCCAACTTTGGACCTCTCCCACGCACTGCCCTGACATCCCCTCTGAGGAAGGAGTCTGACCATGCCACCAGTTACCTAGGACGCCCTGCCATCATCAGTGAAAGGTCGGCGGCCTCACCAGAAGCAGGGGACAGGCCAGACCAGTGAGGGTTAATCTGCCCGGCCAGCCATCACAGGGGTCACCGTGATGCGCACCGAAGTTGAGCATCCCAGTCCCCCAGAGCTGGTCTGCTAATTACATTTGCAATTATAAACACCACAACCTCCCTGCACAGGGAGCAGGCCGCACCAGCCGATGGGGTAACCACAATGTAATCCCACCCCAGGCCACCCCAGCCATGCCAGGGGACGCCAGGCCCGGCAGAAGCCTAGGGGCTCCTCCTCCGAGGAATGGCCATGAATTTGACAGCTCCCTGGAGGTACGAAACTGCTGGGACCAAGAAAGGAAGACTCACCAGAGTGGAAGCCCAGGCCGGGGTCACCAGCAGTTGCACTGCTGAAAAATATCTTTGATTATCCCTAGAAATCAGCAAATGGCCTCAAGGGCAAACACGAGGGAGTCGCACCCTTGATGGCTTCCTGGCAGGGTGCGTGGACTCTTTACTCAAAGCCCTCTCGTGGGTCCATGCTCCCTCTAGGAACGACAGCGGCTGCAGAGGACATTAGAGGTTGAGCACTCAAGCCATGCTGGGCTCTCCCACAGGAACATTCAGTCAAGAGCCACCAGACCCCAAGACAGAAGCTCCCAGCGGAGCTGTGAGGAGTTCTGGCAGATTCTGGGCCGGCCTCCTGCTCAAGCTGGAAGAGCACGCAGAGGGGCTCACTTGGGGAGAGATGGACAGAGACTGATGATGGCCGGTAGGTGTGGGAAGGCATCGGCATGGGGTACTGAGGGTGTGGGTTGGACATCACTTTGAAGGACTGGATTATGGTCTAAATAATGCTATTCCTTCCCCTTAAATTCAAACCACAAGTAATTTCAGTCATGTTGGGGAAGCCACTTCAAGCATCTGGGAAGACAAGTTCTAGAGAAGGGCACTGCAGAACTGCGTCAAAAGCATCCTGTGTCTTGTGTAACTGCTTGCCTGTCTTCTGAATTCTCTCTCCTGAATGGGCTCGTTCACACAGCCAACTCCACGGCCCATCCCAATGTACACATTCCCAGTCTCTCTCTCTCTCTCTCACACACACACACCGTTCCTTTGGCCTTCTAGACTCGCGCTGATCTTCCCAGTTCCAAGTGCTCCAAAGAAACAAGGCATTTTGCAGAGGACCAAAGAAGGAGACAAACTTTTTTCCATGAGTTTAGATTATCTTTAAAAAACGAGTTGGCCAGAGGTAGTTATCAGGAGCATGAATCCTGCATGCAGGGCAAAGTTGCAAGGGCCGGGGTCCACCCTGAAAAGGCAGGGAGGTGACTCGAAATCTCTATCACGGCCACCTCCCTGGCAGCACTTTCCCCGAAAGTCCCCTCTGTCCCTCCTATCTCAAGCTAAATGGAATATTTATTGATTACTCCAGATCAACAGAAAGGAAAGTTCCTGTTTGGTGGGTCAGGTTGTTTCTTCATACATATATTTTTAAAGAAACATCTTTTCCTTAAATTTTGGTAAAACAGAGGATTGTTCCTAAAATGGAGTTGGGGAAATCATAAGCTCCAAGAGGAAATTTCCAGTTGATGTCAGGATCTCACTGAGCTGGAAAGGGCCTTCCCTGCGACTGGGGCCCTCCACACCAACCTGTTTCCGCCTAATTCACTGCCTTCAGACCTGAACAAGTCCAGCCTCCCATCACCCCATCATCCTCTCCCACAGCAGCCCACACCTCCAGGAGGGTGGCGGGCACATCCAGGTTTATTTCCTAAGGCCCCTCCCTTGGAAAACCAAGACTAATGTCCTCATTCTGATTTATTTTTAAATGTACCATTAAAAATTAATTTCCCCTTTGTTTTTCTCTGGGTCACTGATTCTGAATTACCATGTGGCATTTCTTCTTACGTGTGAACCCACATATTTTACCTTCAGGACAGTTTGTTCTTTGTTTCTTTAACAAGAGCAAAGTGGTCATTGGAAGGTGGGTGAGGCAACCCGCCAACACCCCCCCCCCCGCCCCCACCTCTGCTCCCTGGGTTTCTAAGCCGAGGGTCTCCAGCCAGTCGGGTCACAGACACATTTGTATACAGGCACATGCAGGCCAGCACACCCACTCCTACCCTGGCTGATTATATATGTACATAAAATATTGATTAGAAATGGTAATGGAGTCACCTACAGGAAAATGAAAATGAAGGAGAGAAAGGTATGAAGGTATGATGTATCTGTGTGTGTGTGTGTGTGTGTGTGTGTGTGTGTGTGTGTTAATTTCTCACCTGGGAAAGTGAGAATAACACTAACGCATTAAAAATGCTCTCTGTATGTTAGCAAGTGAGAAGAAGGGCTGGGGAGTTCTTTCTCGCTGAACTGTGGTCCCTGTGCCCTTGGGTTTTCTTAAGTCCGGGAATGTTGACTAAGCCACATGGGTGGAAACCACGTACAGAGCATACGAACCCACTCACGCATATGTTCCCCGAGAAACACCAGCACTATTGGCAATCAACGGATTCACCCTACTGTCCTTCCAACACACCAAAGAATGCAGTCCCCAGTTTTGTTACTTTGCTACCAGTGGCTCTAAAGCTACTTGACATGAAGCCCGGGTGGCGGTGGCGGGGGGCGGGGGGGGAGGGCCTGAGGTCAGAAAGATGCCTCCCCTACACTCCAGCCTCTGACCTCCACAAGCTCGACCTTGGAAATTCCGTGCCCCTGCACCACAGCAGCTGCAAACGCTCGCCCAGAGGCACACATCTGTACACGGGGCCAGCTCCCCAATGCTCAGGCTGCCACCCAGCAAGCACGTCCTGGGCTTTGAGAAATGGCATCTCACACGGATCCTTAGTTCCTCAGTGGAGTTGCCGGGTATGTTTCTGGCTTTTCCGGTGCCCCATGGAGTGAGAAGTGAATTCTTTGCAAAGAAACCAGGAAGGCTAGGGAGCCCAAACTACTGTCAGGCTTACTTCATGAATGATTTCCACTTCAAACCCGTCCCAGACACTCAGGACCTCGGCTTCCTCATCCCCCCTTTCTGCTTCCCTGACATTCCCTCTTTGCCCATATTTCTCCTCAAACTCAAGCCAGGGTTGCCGTCACCTCGATGAATTACCCAGCTGCTAAATCCTCCATTTCTCCTTGCTTTTCTGGTCAACGTAATCAAAGGATGTACTTCCCCCGATCGGATTTTCATATTTACTGGCTATGACTCGAGCCAGGGACAAATACATAGATATTTCCAGCTCAGCTAAAGAAGTCACCTCTGAAGAGAGGGAGCCTAAATAATTTAAAGATCCAATATTTGTCGTACTTGGTAATTTTATGTGAGGAAATGCCCCACGAGCATCAAACATTGTTCACAGCCTCACTTACCCACCCAGAGGTTTCTTTGACGGCTCCCACCCCCTGCTTGAGGAGGGCGCGTCTTCGGGCACTACCCCCATCCTCACCCCACCGGCCTCATAACCCGGGATCAGTGTAACCTTTAAAGAGAACGAAGAGACACTTTTCGAGCAGATGGAAATCTGAATCCATTGTAATTAAAGATTGCTCGCCTCTCCCATCCCAAATCATCTTCTTCCGACACTCTGGCGGCACCTAAAGGACCCACTGCCCAGGGAAATCCTAAAACTAGAACCAAAAAGGTCAGCGTGGAGACTGGGACAGTCTGGTCATCGACAGGAGACACTGCTGTGAAGTTGCCTCCTCTCTTCCGCGTGGTCCACCGGGGTGGAGGCGGTCTGTGCAGCGAAGAGGGGTCTAAGCACACTTCCTGGAACCCCACATTATCCAGTGTATTTATTTCAGGGATGTCGCGGTTCTCGGGATGGGGTACAAAAATGAAAGCATGGCGGAGCGGGCACTGACTTTGGTAGTTTAGTTCGCTTCAGAGAAAAAAGAGGAAGAGGAGCACCAAGTTAAGCAGGTCCGCGAAGAACCCAGAGTTTCCATTTTATTATTCTTTTAAGCCTTCCGAGGGACCACTCTGCGCGCGCCCACACGCAGACGCCGGGACACCAGCCGCGAGCGCGGCGGGACGCGGGGCGCGGGAGGGGAGAGCCGGGCGGGTACCGAGCAGGTGGGGGCAAGTGCGCGGAGAGCCCGCGGAGGGAAACCGCGGGTGGCCAGAGCAGGACCCCGTAGAACCCGGGCTGGACACGCCGCTCCGGGGGATCAGGTCCCCGCCTGCCCACTCCGCGCGCTTGGCGCACCGCCCAAGCCCGGGGCCAGTGGGAGTCCCGTCCCGCAGCCCCCTCCGCTGCCCACGCCCGCGCCGCTCGGACAACCCCGGGATCCCGAAAGGCGAGCGCGAAGCCGCCCCGGGGCACGGAAATCGCGCCCGCCAGTTCAATCGCCCGCAGCCTCCCGCAAAGCCGCGAACCAACTTTGCCTCCGCCACGGCACCCCCGGGCCGGCTGTCCCCACCCCTGGCGGGATGCGGGATCCCCCTCTCAGGGCGTGCGGGACGCAGTGCGCCCGGGGCCGCGCCGCCCACACCGCTGGAGCGCCCCGGATCCACCGCGCCCCGTGCGCGCCCTCGGGGCGCCCCACCGGGACCGCCCGGCAAGGCAGCGCTGGGCGCCAGCAGTTCCCAAACCCGCGGGGCACGTTCGATTTCGCCCCCTTGCCGGGATCATTTCTGCTCTTCAGTACGGAAATAAATCTTAAAGTCAAAGGGCCCCCTGGGGGAGGCTTTCTCAGACGGGCCAGAACATCCTTGCGACATTCCCGCACCTGTTCTGGGCTGCTCCTCCCTAATCCACAGAAACTCAAATATTTTCTCGCCTCGGGGGAAGATCAGCGAGAAAGAGTGAGCAAGAAAGAGCTGCTCTTACTTAAAAGTAAGGGTTTGGAAAAGGGGGTGCGGGAAAAGTTAGAGGCGGTTTACCCCCGCCCCAGAAGGAAACCCAGGAAGTGTGCGGCTTTCCCCCTCCGACGTCCCCCAAGCGCCCCCGGGGTTCCTGCCACTTCAAAAATGCTTGGAAGGAGAACTGCGACACCCAGGACAGAGGCAGCCGGACTGGCAGAAGGGCAGACAGATCGACCGACCGACCGACCGACCGAGAAACAGAGCACCTACTGGTTGTGGTAGCCGAGGGGGTCCGGGATGCAGAGTTCTGACACGTCCATCAGTCCCGTTTTAGCATTCCCAGTTGGTAGAGAAAGGCGGCGGGGAAATCACGCGGAAGAGCGAGTGAAGGGCACAGGCGAGGTGCGAGTCCGGGCAGGGGCACAGTGAGCGGGAGAAGGCAGAGTGGGAGGAAGCGCCGTGGCGGGGCGAGAGGGAGGCAGAGAGCCGTGCGCGCACAGCCCAGCGCTCCCACTCGTGCACACACTCCAGCGGGCAGAGGGGACAGGAAGCCGCGGAGGAGGCTCGGGCACCAGAGACTTGGAGCCCACTAACCCTACTGTAGCTTTAAGGCTGGGAGACTGATGTATGGTTTGGCTCCTATTGGCTATCTCTCAGGGGCTGGACTTAAAGTGACAGAATCGAGCTGGGGTGGGGGGAGGGGGGTGAGCCAGAGAGACTTCAATGGAAATCAGACGCTCAGGCGAGGTCCCCACCTCCTGAGGAGTGAGAGGACTGAGCTGTAGAGCGGCAAGGCCTGTCCTCTGGCCATTAAAGAAAAAAAATTGTCCAACTGGCTGGTGGGATTGGGGGGTTGACAGATGTGCTGTGTATATATCCCCCCCACCGGCATCCTATCCTTTAACTGGCAGGCCTAGCCAAACTCCCCCCTCCACCTCGCTCAGCCTTTTAGAATGGGTCTGTTTTACAAATTAAAAAGAGTCACAGTGCCCCACTCTCACACCCAGAAGAGGCCAAGGCCCTAGAAATTCACAGCCTCAAGACCTGTGTTTGGTGCACAAAAGTGCAAAGGGTCAGGTCCGCAGGTGAGGCACGAAGGAGAGAAGCAGATTCCCTTCCCAGCTCTCATCACCTGGGCCAGTTGGTTCTGAACCGCTCTCATATGGCTAGATGCAGGGTGTGCATCTATAAAATGCTCTCTAGATGTACAAAATGATGCTCTTCATTGGCAACTCTCAGAAATGTACCTGGGACGCAGACGGGAGCAAATAAATCCCTGCCTGCTTAGGAAAACACAATTGTGGTTAGAACAACCAACTTACCTGCCACATGGTACTTCGAGGCACGCAAGTAGATGCTTCAGCATACACACCTGAATCCCCAGCTACGAACACACCTGCATCCCTGTCTGCTGCTCCATCCATGAACCCGAATATTACAGGCTGCCTCTGTACTAAAACAAACTATAAGTCATGCCCCAATCCTTCTTCTCGGGCTTTTCATCTTTTGAGATGTGCCAGCCACAGAGAGATAATAATGTGAGAATTCAAATGAGTGTGGGAGGGGATAGGTATAGAATTACTTAAAAGGGGGGGAAGCCCCCAGGAGAGACCACCACCTTATTCTCCTATATTCTACAGCAGACAATTTGGGGGGGGAGGAGACATAATTTTATCATCCAAATAAGGTCTAAATGGAGTGTAACTGCAGGCAGTGTTCAAGCACTTCAGGAGTAAAAGCAGGGAAGGTGGTGAGAAACCCCAGGAGGGGCCGGGGAATGGGCAGGGGGACCACAGATGATACTTGACTTGGATAAATGTAAGCGCGTGCAGGCTGGGAAACAGAGCTGAGATTTTTCATATGTGCTGAAGTGGAGGAACGCATGGGATTCTCCGGGCTCGGGGCTCAGGCAGGCATCTCGCAGAGAGATGGATGAAGATGTCTGCTCTGTCAGCAGAACCCCCAGCAGCCCCGGATTTTTTTTTTAATCACGTCGGTACTTGGTTGTATTAGAGACGGAAGCAGGGTGTAGAGCCTCTGTCCTTAACCAGGGCCTCTACACAACGACCACCTCTTGCCAAGACCTCAGTGACTGGTTTCTCTGTGTCCTTTCCAGCCCCCTGAAATACCTTTTCCAAGCGCCCGGCAGCCAGGGAGCTCACTGGAAAATGCACCAGGTCCCGGTCCTTCCCTTGGCCCCACAAGGAAGCCTCACAGGACAGACTCCTATGTGTCTCTCTGTACCCCTCCGTATCCCGCGCCATACTGCCCTGTCTTTGCACCTGCTACCTAGAATTCCCCACCTTCTGGGCCGCACCAGAACCTTTGCTACTCAGTTTGCAATTATATATATATTGGTATAATACCCACACACCCCCCCCACACACATACACTAAATTATAAGCCCTATGAGGGTAGGGACCATGTCTGTTTTTGTTTCCCAGAAAATCCCCAGTGAGTAATGGTGCCTGATGCAGAGAAGTTACTTGAGAAATATTTTGTTGAACAAATCGAAGCATGGCAATTTGGGGTGGGCCTGCTGAGGGACAGGCTGGCTGTCCCAGAAGGGGGGTTAGGTTGTGTGGGATCAGTAGCTCTTTGCTCTGTGTGGGCACACCAATTTCAACTGGAGACAGAACACACTTGGTAGAACATGAAAAGAAAGACAACTTCACAGCCCCGGGCAGTGGATTCAAAGCCACCAGGGGCAAAAGAGGGAAAATACTGAGTTTCGTTGGTGAAAAAGTGAGGCTAATGCCCACGCACAATCACTGTCTGCATCTAAGGTATGAGGAGGAAGTAGCTAAAGGCCTCTCTCTGGATACTGGATGATTGCCCTCCAGGGAGGGAATGAGGTCCTGGGGACCCCGCTTCCTCCTACTCCTCCTCCTCCCCGCCCCCCCTTGCCTGTCCAGCCACCTCACCTACAGCCCTGTGGTGAGGCCAGGGAGCCCGTAGACCAGCAAGGACACCCCGGTGACCTGATGTAGCCTGGCAGGTCCAGCTTTTCCTGTGGTTCTCCAGGCAAACTTGGTGGTGGGTCCTACATTGTTCCTGGGACCAGCCTCTCTCCACTCTGCCCTCACCCAGCTCACAGAGGAAGGTATTTCCTCCCAAAGCCAGGGTCTGGTCCCACGCCTCTAGCTGGACAGATGGCAGTGCTGGAGAGTGCAGCAGACTCCAGGATCTGCTCCTGACATCTCCATGTGACCGTATCAAGGTCTCTCTCCTCCAGAACACAAAGGTGGGGGGCAGGGGGAAGTGGAATGAGTGGGCAGGGCTCTTGGGTTCCATCAACCCTGAAATTCATTCAACCAGTTATCATTTCATTCTTGCACCGTTCACCTAGAGCAGGTGCAATTTGTAATCCATCCCTAGCACCAAGTTCTAAGCCACCCACCCCTTCGCTACCTTGTGTCCCAATCCTGGCGCCCCCAGATGGGCATGTCAGCCAAAGGGGACTCTGGGACAGAAGGCATTAGAAACAGTAATTGTGGATGGTGTAAGGGGACAGCAGCTCACTTAGTTCTTGTGACGAACTCCTCCAAATAGATATTTATTACATTTACAGAACCGTACAGCTGAGAGGGACTTGGAGAATCATTTAGAATCACCACCAGACTTTACAGATAAGGAAACTTAGACATTTCCCTGTGTGGAGAAGTGACCTACACAAGGTCACACCGTGAATAACGGGCAAAGCATGCCGTCTTTGGTGCCTGGATTTCTACTTATTCAACTCCTAAACCTTTGTTCACATGTCTCTTCACTTTCTCTCCCTACTCCTTCCCTGAGTCCAAGCTCGTCGCTAAGGAATATGAGGCCAAACCAGAGCAATGCCACTGGCATCGCCTTCCACACACACTTCTCCACCGGGTAGGTGGTGGGGACCAGGCTGATGTGTCCACACCCTTCCCCACCTGGTTTCCTGGGAGAAAAAGGAAGCACTGATTGGTGGGACACCAATTTCCTGACCTGCTGTCCTGCCGTGAGAAATGCTCCAGCTGGCAGGTTAAGTAGGAAAACGTACCCAGACACAGCCTGGGCCACCCTGTTCCTCAAACCGGCGTTCCCCCAGGCACAGAAGGCACCAAGTGGAACACGGATCCACGCTGACCAGCCACTCTTACCCATCCCAGGCTGGCTAAGTCCTGAAAAGGGGCCGTCTGAAATGCCTGCACCTGGAGCCCAAAGGCCACCTGAGTGACCTTGATCTCTTGCCGTGATCTCTGCAGCTGACCCCGCGTGGCACCCCTTGCCACGGGTCTGGTGGAAATCCCCACCTTTGGTGGAGCCTAGTCTTGGGGTGTCTCTTCCCGCTCTTGCGGCAGCCCCCCCACCCCCGACACCCGTCATCTCTGCACACGTGAGGCAGCAGCCGGCAGTATCTCTCGGGTTCTTGAATCCCCTCCCTGTGCTGTGCTGCTCTGAGCCCACAACAAGAGGCTGCTTTTCCCGTCTTCAAGCAGGGTAACTTAGCAGGAGCTGGTGAACTCAGCGTGGGCCCTGGGGGAGCAGAGGGCTTGATGGCTTCATCACTAAAAGATAAGAGCCAACAAGAGGTTTTGGAGTCTGCCACACGCTCCCTAAGTCCAGTGAATGGGGGACACTGGGTTACTCCATCCCTGTCCCCCACCCTCACATTCCCTGAACCCGCATTTCCAGGCGGGATGACGCCTTAGGAAACACACAAGGTGCATAAGCACTTCTTACCAACAGCCCGGGAAGGAGGAGAGGACTCCGTGGAACCGTCTGAATCACAGTCCGAGCTTGTTTCTGATCCACCCCAGGGTAAGGGCCGGGGGAGGTGAGTCCAGGAAGTGCATCCATTGACCATCCACGAGGTCTAAGGTGGGCCCGGCCTAGACGGTGAGCCTAACTTGTGCGTCTCTGGGGACAGTACTGACCGGGCCAGGGCTCCCTGGACTCCTGGCCAGGGAAAATGTCCCCAACCACACACCTCTTTGGGTCCCTTCCTTTCTCACATGCTTGAATTTGGGGTGTGGAGTTATATTCCTGAGTGGTGGTCAGCAGACTGTCAGCCCATTGGCTGGCACATGTCCCACGGATCATAATTAACTGATAACGCTAATACAATGTGAGTTTGTGCTCCCATAATAGTCTCCTGCTGACAGATAAATGCTGCGGAAACATGATGGCTTTTCCTGAAGCTGTAATGGCCCATTATTGGGGCAAGAAGGCTCGTGTATATTAGCACTGCCGCCATGACACCAAAGATAAAATATGAAGGGGCGTCTTGAGTGAGTAAATGCTTGGGTTCCCGCCTACGACCGCCATCCATTTCATTATCAGAAATGCCTACTGGGGGTCTTGGAATAGCTTCCAGATACTTCAAAGTTCCCGTGGTTGTTTTTTTTTTTTTTTTTTTTTTCTCTGGGCCTCAAGATACCATTCTCACTAACACGGCTAAATAGTATATTAAAGTTCTCTGTCTTTCAAAAAGATTCCTTCTTCCGGCAGGTCCTATGCAAGATGGCAACTGCAGTGAACAGGTGGGCTGGTGAGATGAGGAAGGTGAGATATGTCTCTCCACAGAAACAAAGATCTTTTTCCCTTCTAATGGGCAGCAGCATAGGAACACATCAGGAATGTAATAGCTTTATCCTCTACCAAATTTCTGGGGTGGGGGCGGGGAGGAGGAAGAGGAGGAGGAGGAGGAGGAGGAGGAGGAGGAGGCGGCAGAGGAGGGGAGAAGAAGAATATGCCTTGATAGTACCTGGGACCTAAGAGGCATTGAATAACTAGCTATTGATTAAATGAACGATCTAATTAAATATTTTCTATTACAGTGGATTGTGGGGTTTTCCTTATAACAAAGAACTCTGACCTTATTTCGTCTGTGTCACATATTAATTTATCATCCAATTTCTTGTGACTTTGGCGTCAATTTAAGTATAAAACATAGTTGGTTTCGAATAGTAGGACATACAGTTTGTTTCTAAGGTGTCATCACTGGGAAAAGGAAAACTGTGGTTGATGACAGTTTTAACTGAAAAAAAACTCATGGTCAACACGGGCCACAGAAAGAACGAACAGTTTGCTTTGCAAATTCACAAATTATGCCTGTGTGTACGTTTCTATTTATTTATTTATTTATTTATTTATTTATTTATTATTTTTATTTTTTATTTGTTTGTATGTAATCTCTATCCCCAGTGTGGGGCTTGAACTCACAACCCTGAGACCAAGAGTCGCAGGCTCTACCGACTGAGCTAGCCAGGGGCCATGTACATTTCTCTCTTCTCACAGGTAATTCTCTTAGAAAAATCATAAGATACATGAAACTTTTGGAAAATTAATTCTAAAGCACCACACACATAAAGTGTCATTAAGTGGGAACAAAAAAACATGTTGGCTTGAGCTGGTCTCCCCAGCATTAATGACACCAAATTCAAAACTGGGAACATTCAAGCCATGTTTTCATTTCCTAATGGCTCGATTAAGGTGAAGCTCCTGATTTCATTATTTTTTCAGGATAAAATGCATTTTGTTTTTGCTCTAACAAAATGCTTTACAGAGAGGGGAGAAAAAAACAGCCAATGCTTTTAGGTTTGAGAAAAAAAAATCAAACTTACATGGTGTATAATAAACTGTAAAGTGCTCTACCCATATAAAACATGATGGAGATGATGAGGGCTTTTACCCATGTCCTTCCCTGAGAAAAGGACGGCCCAACCACTACCTGCACAAATGTATATTGTAACGACACTGGTCCCATTGGCGAACTCCCCACAGCTCTGAACGACGCAATTACAAACGGGTCAGTACCAGTTCCAGAGCAGGACTCGAGCTTTGTAGCAGGACCATCTCTAACACTTTCATTTTTCATCAACAGTTGGGAACGTGACGCTTTGCTAGAATTCCTGACTTAGCAGGGTTTGCCTTCCCAAGAAGGACAAGGCAAGAAGGGAAACTGCAGAAGAACTAAATAGAGTTTACGGGAGTGGGTAAAAGGCAGTCAACGATACAAGATTTAATATGGATAAACACCGGTAACACACTTGTCAGCAGTGACCCTAGAGTGAGCCAGCCCGCAGGAGAGCTGGCGGGAGGGCAGCGATGCAGAGAGACATCTGGGGTCAGAACAGATAGCACATTAAGCATGGGCCTCCAGCTCAATGGCATGACAAACACTGCTTTGGGGTAATTCTACAAAACCCAGCCGAGCAAGGAGCAGCAATAATTTCTCTTTACTCTCCCTTACTAGAAGCACAGATAGAATTTTATGCTCAGCCCTGAGGGACTTGCTTCGAAGGCAGACTGGAAAGGTGATGTGGAAAGGACTTGGAGAAGGCTGGAGAAGGTGTTGAAGGCCTCCTGGAGGGTGCCTGGGCCCTGTAAGGAGAGGGACAAGCATGGGACGGGAAGGGATGGGTTGTCCCTGTGTGCAGGACAAATGCTTGGGTCCAGACACCATGTCTCTCTCTCTGTCTCTCTCTGTCTCTCTCTGTCTCTCTGTCTCTCTCTCTCTCTCACACACACACACACACACACACACACACACACACACACACTGTAGGGACTGTCTCAGTCTCCTGTGACCATCTCCTTTTCTCTCTCTTGGTCAGCAGGCCACTCAGGTGTCTCCCCTGTACTTCCAGTGCCTGAGGCCTGGGTTACTAAGGGGCTGCATAATGCACCCTAGAGGTGCAGGAGGGTAGCTCTCCGATTTCCTCCCTTTTCCTGCCCTCTGTGCACTGTTTCATACTGTAATTCTTTGCATAAACCTTCCAGAAAAGACACGCATGCCAAGCGGCACACTAAGTCTCTTTGAGGCTGGGTAGGAAATGGGGGCCGCACATCATGTCACACGGCTTGGCATCGGTCCTCACCCCAATTCCTCTTTTTTATCCCTGGGCTTACACCTCCCAAAGAAAGTATCAGCAGCTTAACGCTTGCCTCAGGCTCTGCTTTCAAGGGGACTGGGGCTATAAGATAAAGACAGTCAGCAAATGGTTTAGGGTCACCCACTTTCTCTCAGTTGAAACTGTTTTATTATCTACTACCCCCTTCCTTGGTTAGAGGAGGGGGAGCATGATGGGTACAAGGATCAACGGATTGCCGTGGCTCTTCACTACCCACGTTACAGACTCACTGTTTTACAAAGGCCCACATGGACCCCACGCCACCCACCTACTCACATCCACTCAGACACTATGGTTCCCATGCAGCAGCCAAAGTGTTCAGATCCATGGTATCATCTGGAACTTCCTTCTCCTTCCCCATTCGCCTTTCGTTCTACTCCCTCCATACCTGGGAAGCCCAGTACAGATTTTGCTCTCCCTCCTCTGGTTTTCTTCACACTGAGCTCAGCTACTTCCTCAGGTGACCATCCTCTCCCCTCATGCACACCCCTAACTCTAAGGTACTTTTGGCTCCCAGCACCAGGAGAGTCTAGTGGCTTTAGGAGGAGGGGTCTACACAGCAAGATTCCAGGAGCAGGTGGTTTCACCTTTTTTGGCCTGCCATCTTTAGCATACTGGCTTTCCCCTTCACCTTGCCCCCTCGCAGTTAAAGGATGGTTCTTGGGGCGTCCGTATCACTTTCTCACCCAGCTGTGTTCCAATCCAGGAAGGGTGTGTATATATGTGTGCTTCCGCTGGGGAAAGTGTTCTTTAGTTGTGTGTGTGTGTGTGTGTGTGTGTGTGTGTGTGTGTGTGTTTCATCTTTATGTTTTGAGGGGCGCCTGGGTGGCTCAGTTGGTTAAGCGGCCGACTTCAGCTCAGGTCATGATCTCACGGTCCGTGAGTTCGAGCCCCGCATCGGGCTCTGTGCTGACAGCTCGGAGCCTGGAGCCTGTTTCGGATTCTGTGTCTCCCTCTCTCTCTGACCTTCCCCCGTTCATGCTCTCTCTCTGTCTCAAAAATGAATAAACGTTAAAAAAAATAATAATAATCTTTATGTTTTTAGTTTGTTTTTCATTTGTTGATTTGGATTTAATTTTAATCCAGAGGAAGATCTCCCCTAAGAATTCTCCATCCCTATCCTGGCGGACTTATCCTCACATCTCTTGGCCAGTCATATGCTCACCCCAAACCAATCACTCTCAGAGGAGAAATGGATCACTGTGATTGCTTTCAAATACATGGACTCCCTGAAGCTGAGGGGAGGCTCACTTTTCCTGAGTTACATTAGTATTCAATGACAAACGAATCCACTTCTGTTAGAAGAGGAAGCAGGAATGGCTGTGGGGTTAGCAATGGTCTCTGCCAAGCCTGGTGGTGCTGAATCAGAACCACAGTGTCTGAGTGGATGGTGAGCAGGACGGTGGCAATTGGCCACCATGGATGCAAACAGTAAGAGGGTCATCACCTGTACAGACAGAAACACAGTAATAAAGCTGACTGAACATGGCTTTGTGTTACCACCTTACTCCAGTGAGTCAAAGTAATCAGTGATAAAATATTTTCTCCCCAAGAAAACTTCCTGTTGGTCCGAGTTGTGATTGCTGTTGAATTTGAATAACATACGTAAATTCCAAATTAGCATGGTTTCATGACCTATTCTTTAATACAAATTGCATCCCGCGTGGGAATTACAAAGTCAGCCACACACGCACTAATTTAGCTCTACTTAGCTGCAGGGGGGTCTCAAGAGTGGATTCCTAGCGGTGCGGAATTCGCGCTCAGGTAAGGTGGAGCGTGTCCGAGTCCCTGGGGTGCTATGTAGATCCTGTGTTCAGTTGGTGGATTTAAAATAAACAGTGACAGCACAGAGATTCTAAAGATGGGGAAGGCACTTGAGGTGCTTCAGTCTTGTTCTTCTATGTGACCTCTTGGAGTTTTCATTTGCATTTAAAATTTAAAGCAATGGAAGGGGCAGGACTCTGAGCTGTGATATTTGTTAGTTCAATAACAGTTCCCACGTGAAAAGTTTCAAAGTTTGCATGATATCTTTTTTTAATAAAGACTTGCAATAGATTTTTTTTTTTAGAAAGAAAGTGAGTGCAAGAGGGGAGAGGGGCAGAGGGAGAGAGAGAGAAAGAGACAGAGAAAGAGAATCTTAATGATGCCCAGTGCAGAGCCCAACATGGGGCTCGATCTCATGACCCTGGGACCATGACCTGAGCCAAAATCAAGAGTCAGACACTCAACTGACTGAGCCACCCAGGTGCTCCTACATCATATCTTTAATGTAGAAATTTACTCTTTGTTCCGTAGTGTTATGGATGGCTTTTAAGTTAATCAACAAATCAGGAAAATAATGTTGACTATTAACTATTCCATGATTATACTAAGTATAATTTTGTTGCACAGAAGACCGTGGGTCTGGGTATCAAATATTCAAGGTCTGCCCACCATCCCTCCTTTTCTTGGTCCCTTGTCTTGGCCCACCCCCAGCTGGGCCGGTGGTCCTGAGAAACAGACAAAGGAAAATGCCTACATTTCCTTAAGATAATGTTTAAAGGACCTCATCTCCAAACAGACCAATGAAAACCTGAGCCCCCAAATCCCCTTGGCATCTTCGCCAAGCTCCCATCCACTCCATTCCCCTCCAGTTGAATAAGTCTGCCTTGTATCAAACCCCAGCAATGAAGACAGAAACCCTATTTCTTGTTCATCATTCCCTGGTCGATCCTGTCTTGCTCCATCACCAGTATCGTATCATTTTTATTTTCTCCCCCCCTCCATTGTTCAATGGAGAATACCAACTGTAGTATGAGTCTTCAGACTCAACGACGAGAGTTGGAGAGGGTGGTAGGGAAGTACATTTTCTGGGCACCCACGGCGGGCGGGGCACTTAGTGTTGTTCTGCCACTTAGCCCTCACACAGGGCCTGCTTTACACCTGTGGTGGGTACCATCCCTCTCATTTTCGCTGTTGAAGATAAAATCGAAGCTCTGAGGGTAAGAAAGACCAGAAGACAAGCTGAGATTTGAACCCAATTCTGGCTCGCCCTGAAACCTGTGCTCTCTGGCCATTCCATGTCACCTTAATGGAGTCCATACCAACGCTGCATCCTATGACAAAAGAAGAGGCCCTCATGGGCTAGCTCAGGAACCTAAGCGCAACGGGTCACTGGAAAATATGTGCTTAGGTCCAATCAACTGATTTGTAAGAGGACTTTAGGAACATAGCCCCTGGGAAGTCAGTATGGGCCAGACCCATCCCCACGCTCGTCTATTGAGCAAGACATGTTCGTTCCTAACAGAGAAGTTCTTTCAAATCAGAATGAGTGTGTTCTCAGCACTGGAGGGGGAGAATGTGAGAAGGAGGGTACCGTTGGGGGAGAAACCAACTGATCTTGTGGAGTGATGCCAAAGAGGAAATTGTAACTTTCTATGGCTTAGAGAAGGTGAACGGCAGCCGGAAGAAGGAGGAGGTGACGAAAAGGAAGACAATCTACTGCCAAGCAAAATTTCCTCATTAGGGACAATTTGCCTGGTTGGAACAGGTTCAAATGGGAAGCAATTTTGAAACCAGCTGGATGCACTTCAGTGATTTCTGCAGACACACCCAAGAAATCTGGAGGTAGAATAAACTCCCTACTAAACGAAGGAGATCTAATTCCCTCGTTTGCTTTCCCCTCCCTGTTCCTGGTGGTTTGAAAGGCCACGGAGAGATGGAACAGGTGGTTTTCTTTCCCTGTCTCTTCCAACATCAACAAATACACATTTCCTTTCGTTCCTTGGATCCTAGCTATCCTAAGCCATTCAACCAAGGGAGACTCATTTCTCACCTCAGTATCAAAGGATGGGCCAGAGGATGGGTCTTGCCAGAGATTTCGTTCCTTAACAACTCCTCAGTGGCAGCCAACCAAGTGGTCCACTGGAGAGACTCACCCACAAGCAGGCATGCTTTTTACTTACGGGATCACAGAAACATCATTTTAAAGCAGTGGTTTTCAAACTTAAAAAAAAAAAAGAGCCCTGAAGAGTCATTCTTTCGGTGGAACTGCACGTAGAACTTTGTTATATGAAACAGAAAAGAGTAGCTTTTCTGGTTTAGGCAAGTGGGTCCTTCACCCGCACCCCCCAGGGAGTCCACAAGCTACCTCTATAGAATCCCTAGGCTCCCCTGGAGCACACTTTGAAAGTAAAAAGGATAGGTCTAAAATCAGTGTTCTCTAAACAGCAGCGACTCAAACAACTTGACCAGCCTTCCAAGATTGAGAAATGGCAGTAACATGCACACCTGTGAGGGTTTTCTGGACAACACCTATTTGGAGGCCAGGAGGCCATGTTAGAAGAAGCCATGGGTAAAAAAGGAGCAGTGTGCCCAAACACTCCAGCTTTTCGCATCAATGTCCTTTGCTATTCAGAATGAGGCCAGCCCCATGTAGGTGGCTGCCCTTGCGGTGCCCTTGCGAGCGAGGACCAAACTCATCATCACGGGCAGGGCTGCGTGGTGGTTCTCAGCATCATGATGTACACGGGTGGATTTCCTATCAAGTGTGAAGACAGCTGCTAGGAATACTAACATTGGTAAAGCCCCAACATTCGTGAGCTCCAATTCTTTCTCATGTAGCACTCCGTGATGTGACTTTCGCTCACTTGCATGGACATGCTTTCTTGAGTGGGCGCATTAGGGGTGAATCAAGACACAAACTAATGCTTTGTGAATTACAAGGAGGACTCTGTGTGCTGACGGGAGAGTGCCTCCGGGGAAACGTTTCCTGTCGCAAGTATCTGAGGGAAACAGTTGGGAAGGACTGCCAGAGTAAAGAAGAGAAGTCCAGCTCTAAATCCTCACTCTGCCCATCATTAGCTTTAGGATTCTGGGACATGTTTCCCCCCCTGTCCAGGCTTCCTCAAATCTTTACAATGGTTGGTCGCAGGGCAGTGTATATACAGCACTTTGCACATAGTATTTGGTCGGCAGACACTGGTTCCACTCCATCCCTTCCTAAAAGGAGGACTGCTTCTCACAGCGATCTTCCCTGTAACACATCCATCGTCCACATTACCCTCAGCCTCCGGGAGCGGAGTACAACTGAGGCATTAGCCGGTGGCTGACTCTGTTCACCGTGACAGCCCATATACGTCCTATTTGCCTGCCCCCTCTCTGTCCCGTCTTATCCCCCACCCCCCGAGGATGTGGAACAGCACCTTCTCAGTCATAACTGGAGCACAGCTCCTTAGAGCCCAGCCACCTTCTGCCCACCTCATCATTAGCTCCCCAACCACGTAACCCAAGTGCTGAACTCCTGGCCCGTCATGGTGAGCTGCAGGTACTCGTGCAACATTAGGGTCAAGGCCGCAGTCAAGACCACCCACTAGAGATGCCCTTGGGTGTGCTTTGAGTCTTTGTTACAATTCAAACATGGAATCTCATGCTGATCTCTAACACCTCACTGGGATCTGATTTCTTCAACAGGACTTAGAAGAACTGTCACTCTCGGAGCCTCAGGCTCATTCTACCCTTGGAAACCCTCCCTTCTACACACCTGTTAATAACACCAGGTGTTACCCAACAGCCCTCAGAAGTGTGCATATTACTCCCATTTCTTTCTTTCTTTTTTTTAAATAGGCTCCACGCCCAGTGTGGAGCCCAACGTGGGGCTTGAATTCACGACCCTGAGATGAAGACCTGAGCTGAGCTGAGCTGAGATCAAGAGTCAGACACTTAACAGACGGAGCCACCCAGGTGCCCCACACCCATTTCTTAATCTTGGAGGAAGAGTCATCACTATGTAAAAATACAAACACTGATTACTTCTTCCCCCAAAGAACCTTTTCAAAGTCATAGAGATATAAGGGCTATTTAATCTCCCACAGCCGAGCTCACCTCACCTCACCTCACTGCTGTGGCAGAGAGGAAGCCGACCACCTTGAGGTCCTTTTTACACCCCAGCCTCTCATCTCAGGGGAACTTTCAATGCAGCCACCTGGAATGGCATCAGGCAACAGCCCAGGCAGAGAGGCATATGATGAGCTCTGACCCCACCTGTCCGGCAGCCAGGTCATCTGGAATGTGTTGGGACCGTCTCTAACGGAGGAATGTGCAGTGTAATGAAAACGCAGGGGTGGCTTCTCAAAGTGTCCTTTCACGATTCCAGGACCAATAGTGTGAGAGGGCTCCCTGTCCAACCTCTGCGGGAGGAGCCAGGTGGCATCCCCCCCAAACAGGGTGCAAGCTGTATGTGCATCAGGCACCTTGCCGTTGCAAAGCCCTTGCTGCATCCTGTCCCATGGATCTTGGTAGCTCACAATCAGAGGCAGAACAGCGCCTTCCATCTGGCAAGGGGGAAATAAATAAAGTCAATCCACCCTCTGCGTGACACTCCTGGGTCCCTTCTTCGTGGGGGGAGTTCGTGGAATGAAAAGATAGTGAAGATTAATAACATGTCCTTGGAGTCTGAGATGGGACAGCCCAAGAAGGTAGGCAGATGCCTGGTCTCAGGGGGACAGAGCAGGAGCACAACGTTATAACCCGTTAAGTCTTGTTCTACTCAATGCCCACTAACATGATAGAGCCTCACGATAAAGCGGTCTGCAGAGCAGGGAGGCTTGGGGAGGGGCCCTGACTAATAAGATGGGATATGCTCAAGAGAAAGGGAGACTTTCAACCCCTCGCCCCACACTGCTACCTCTGCCCACGAGAAAGAAAGGAAGAGTGGTTAATCTGATCGGTCAGCGCCCAAGACATGCTCCACGCACACTCTGCTAGAGGCAGGGCCGTGCCCTGTTAAAGGTTTGCAAGGCTGCTCAGGACCCTCTCTTGCTCTCATGATCTTCAGAGCTTCCAGCCTCCTATGGCCAAAGCTGCTCCCGCTTTCTTCTTCCAGACGCTCTGTCTGCCGCTGAGCAGGTCAGGGTCTGCTGCAAAGACAAGGGGCATCTTGGCGTCGTGGGGAGGGAGCAGGAGTGGAAAGCAAGCAGGTCCGGGAAGGAGATCCCAAGGTTCCAGCAGGAGCCCTACTCTACGGCACAGGATAGACTGCCGCCCTCACACCAGGGCCCAAAGGCAGAGCAGCGCGATGGGATGGAGGGTGCAACGGGGGTACAAGCTGCCGGCAGGGCCCGCTCCCCCAGGAAAGGGAGGAAGAGCAACCTCTGGCAGGTGCGCATGCGTGCCACCCAGAGGCTCAGACACTGTAGCAGCACCCTCAGGTGGCCAAAAGCCAGCCTCCCGGCTGCCTCAGACGTGCTTTTGGCCACTTTGTTTTTTTCTATAACGTCCCTTGTAGAAAGTCAAAAATAAGGAGAGGTGGAGCTCTGATGGCCGTGGATCAGGCCACTCCTGAGGACAGGATCTGCACACAAGTGAGCCTTTGGGGCTTCTGCTTCTGTGAGCGCCATTTCTTACCCTCGGGGGTACTGGCATATCCAGCCCAGGTTGCCTTGCTTCCTGGATCTTTTCCCCGCACATTATTTCCTCCTCCTCCCTTCTCATGTCTACCTTCCCCCAAGCCTACCTCCTCCCCTGTGTCTTCCCACAGAAGCCATCCTCTCCCTGGTCTGCTCACGCAGACAGCCCTGGCCTCCCTCCTTCCCTGGCCACTTCCGCAGGCGGTTCCAGGAGGAAGTGACTGTGTGTCCATGGGCTCTGGCTGGATGGGGCCACAGGCCTAGAGCGGTCCTTCCATCCTGATTCCTCCGTGTATGAGTAGACTTTACAGACCTAACTCTCTGAGTCTCTGGGCCATGGAGATGATGATGGCACCGGGCCCTCAGAGGGTGGTTCTGAGGATGAGCCGAGACAAGGTGTATAAAGCTCTCAGTATAGTGCCTGGCCCGGAGTAATTGCTCAATAAATGTTTATTGCTTTTCCACCTCTAAAAACAAAACACTCGCTTGTGTTTATAGGTATGATGCCAAGAGTTTTGCTTTGTACATTCCCCACGCTTGAGTAATTTTGCCTCTATGTCCCTTTCACACCTGGCAATACCAATACCAGCTTCGGCTATGGTTTTTGGAAGGCATCAACAGGGCCAGTCAAAGTCAATCCATTCCGCACAGAGCAGGGTGCCAGATGACCACAGACACTTCCATCTTCTTGGATGATAGGACTGTTATCAGCAAGACCTAGCACCTGTTTTGGTTTTGCAGAAGGAAGAATATGCCTTGAGATTCATCAGCAGTGGTCCTACCCTACCATCATGCGTGGGATTCTAGAGGGTTATTTCAGAGCAGCGGTTCTCAAAGCGGGTCCCAAAGATCAACAGCATTGTCATCGCCTGGGAATGTGTTAAAAATGCTAAGTCTTGGGCCCACCTGGTGGGGCCCAGCAATCTGTACTTGAACACGTGGCCAAGTCACCCAGAAGATGTGGATGCAGGCACAGGTTTGGAAACTACCACGTTCAAGGTTTCCTGAACAGTAAGTATTTTAAGCTCTTAAGTCTACCTTCTTGCAGACCACGTCTTCAGCTTCAAACAAGCCCAGACAAAAGGACTTTTGAAAATAGTCATTACTAATTTTTAATAGGAGTACATTTTAGGGACAAAAACGACCTTCACTGGAGGTGCCTGGGTGGCTCAGTCGGTTAAGCCTCCAGCTTCGGCTCAGGTCATGATCTCACAGTTCATGGGTTCGAGCCCCACGTCAGGCTCTGTGCTGACAGCTCGGAGCCTGGAGCCTGCTTTGGATTCTGTGTCTCCCTCTCTCTCTGCCCCTCCCCCACTCACACTCTGTGTCTGTCCCTCAATAATAAAACGTTAAAAAAATTTTTTTAAAGAAAAGACCTTTACTAATCATAAAGGCTGCAGTTCATAGTGAAGACATGGTGATCACTTTTCTGTTTTTAAGATCTCATTTTTTTTTCTTTTCTTTTTCAATTTTTCATTGAAGTACACAAACAGAAACGTTCACATATCTAAGGGTACAGTTCACTGAATTTTCATAAAATGAACACATCTATGTACCCAGTACCCAGATCAAGACAATGAACAATGCCAGCACTCAGTGTCCCCCTTCTGGTCACTATCCTTGCCCCCATGCATTTATTTTTTTTAATTGTAGGAGTATTTTAAACAAGGAAAATTATTATTATCTTTTCTATTTAATTTTTTTACTTTTTTTTAATTTATTTTTGAAGGAGAGAGAGAGATAGAGCATGAGCAGGGGAGGGGCAGAGAGAGAGGGAGACACAGAATCCAAAGCAGGCTCCAGGCTCCAAGCTGTCAGCACAGAGCCCAACACGGGGCTCGAACCCACAAACTGTGAGATCATGACCTGAGTCGAAGCCGGACGCTCAACTGACTGAGACATCCGGGCGCCCCTATCTTTTTTATTATAGAGAGAGAGCGCGCACACTGGGGGGGGGGGGGGGGGGGAGAGAATCTTAAGCAGGCTCCACACCCAGTGTGTGGTCCCGATGAGGGGCTCAATCCGTTGACCCAGGGATCAGGACCCGAACTGAATTCAAGAGTCAGACACTCAACCCACTGAGTCACCCAGGTGCTCCAAGGAAAATTATTTTAAAGGAGAAATTCCTAATCACCTCACTGTCACCGAAATTATTTTAATTGTCCTCATGCCCTTGTACACATATATTTTATGTAGTTTTGGACACACGTATGATTATGTAGTTACAACATACACGTGTTCCATGTTGTTAATTCTCTTCATAACCATCATTGAAAATGACCTCCCATCCCATCACTGCACCAGAGCATCCACTGATTTCACCACGTCCCCATATTTAGGCTGCTTCTCATTTTTCACTTCTGCAGTGAACCTCCTTGGACCTCAGGCTTCCTTCTTTCTCTCTGGAATGATCTTAGAATCAGCTCTTAGAAGTGAAATTACGGAGTCAAAGGCCCTGAACATTTTATTATTTACACTGTTTTTTTTTAAATGCATATCCCATCACATATTGATAATACTTTGTACATTTCTGAGTTTTCCCAGCATCTGAGAATTATGAATATAGACTCTTCTCTCCCGTCCTCCTGTGAGCTCAGAAAAATACTTCTGGCGACACTGGGTAGGAGTGGAGAATGCTGGTAACTTAGCCCCATGAGCTCGGCTGTGGTGTGGCTGGAGAACAGGAGCCGGGAGTCAGGACAACTCTCCCCCTGGGTGGGGTGGTTCAAGTAGAGTGTAAACCTTCCCTGGAGACCCCCTTAAGAAGCTCTTAGTGGCCATCCAAAGGCTCACCAAAGCCCTCTCGTGTCCTCAGGAGAGACGGAAATCATGGCGGAAGAATACAGTGAGGGAGCATAAAGGTGGACAAGAGTAAGACAGAGTCCGAAGCCACAGAAAGAATCCAGGTTCCCAGGCATGGGGCAGGACCGGAGCGGGTACTTATCCAAGTGCTGCTTGTTCTCCCGCCCCATCTCTATCTCCTTTCCCCCTAGAAAGGTAGGCAGTGGCAAGGTGCCTGGGGGGCTCAGTCGGTTGAGCGTCCGACTTCGGCTCAGGCCAGGATCTCACGGCTCCCGAGTCTGAGCCCCACATCAGGCTCTATGCTGACAGCTCAGAGCCTGGAGCCTGCTCTGATTCTGTGTCTCTGTTTCTCTCTGTCCCTCCCCTTCTCACGCTCTGTCTCTCTCTCTCTCTCTCTCTCTTAAATAAACATTTTTTAAAAGTTTAAAAAAAAAGAAAAAAAGAAAGAAAGGTGGGCAGTGCTCTGAGCAGCGAGCTCAGAGCTGGGAGGTCTGAGGTGGGAGCACTCACATGGGCCACGTGAGACTGACAGGCCCACTTGGACAGGGGCCAGAAAGGCAGGCTGGGACTGGAAGAAATCAGGCTGTGGGGTTTATGCGAAAATGTTTGCCTGTCATCCTGGGGACAGGATAGCAACGGTAGAGGGCACAGCTTCCAGAGCTACCTTCTCTCCGTTTCTTTATCTGCAAATTGTGGGGAACACTGTACATAGCCCATAGGGTCATAGTGAAGATTAAGTGAGTTACTGCAGGAAAACACTTGGGAAATCACATTCAGTAAACCTGCCCCCGCGCACACTGTGGAACCAGTGCTGCGGCTTGAAGACACAGCCAGGTGCAAGAAGGGTCTGCTCTCGCCCTCGTGCCATTGCTCACAAATACAGCGAGCGCCCGGTCAGAAATGCCGGCCCCGTCCCCAACTCCTCTGCTCCTGCGTTAAAGGATCTGCCTGTGGAGAAGGTGAGAAGGGGCCCTGCAAGAGATCAAGTCAATGACAGCCACGCCCACGACGTCTACGTCCAGCTCCTCAGGGCTCCAGCGGGGCGCCAACCTCCGCCTTGCTGGAGCCCACTGAGGCCCCTGCTCCTCGCTGCCGGTCCCCCGAGGTGGGGGAGGGGCACTACAGAGGAGGAGGCCTTGGACCTCGGAACACCAGTCACCTGGGTCTGGGGAGGAGGGAGAGAGCATGCGTGCTACCCACCACGGGTCATTCCAGGTCAGAGCAGGAAGTCGGGGGGCTGAGGGGGTCTGTGTTGACAGGCAAGATTTGGAACTATCACTGAGTAACTGCCTCCCGGGTGCTCCACCCTGTGCTAGGTACTCTGAGGTACAGTCTCCCACATGTGGATATATTATCCCCATTTTACAGAGGGGGAGACTGAGGCTCAGAGAGGCTAAGTAACTGCCCCCTCTTGAGCATCAACTAGTGCCCACCATTGCGCAGGCCACTGAGGGCGAGGCGGACAGCACAGGAGACCTGATGGTTCCCCTTAAGAGCCCAATATCACAGGAGAAAGTGGGCTGGCCTGGGAAATGCTGGCGGTGCTCCACAGGGATGCAGACGCGAGTGCTCAGTGACCTGGCCCAGTGGAGTGCGGCGGAGGTGGACCAGAAGGGGAATGGAAGGCTTGCACTGGACCCTGAAGGCTGGGAACCCCCCCCCCCCGGTGGGAGTGGGGGGCGAGGCAAGCACCGTAGTCATTAAGGAAAAAGGGGTGAGGGCACACACTGTGCGTTCTAGGCCCCCGGCTGCCCCGGGTAGGGTGTCCACTGCCCCGACTGCAGAGAAAGCTGCCTGGAAAGGAGATACACCCGGGAGGAAAATGCACCCCCGGGATGAGGTCTTTCAAGGGGAGACCTTGGAGGAGAAAAGCAATGTTGATTTCAAATTCTCTCCTCCATGGCCTGTGCAGATAAAGTCCAGGACCTCCCTGCACAAACACCCCTACTCCTCCATCCCAGTGACCCCGGGGTCACTTGTGGGGTGTCCCTCACAAGTCTCTAGCCTGAGCAGCCGAGCACGGAACAAGGGACTGTGTAAGGACATCTGTTTGGCTCACTCTGTGGAGCTGGAGGAAGCTTTTACCCCCCTGACCTTGGCATTTCCACCTCTACGATGGGACTGATGTACTTTTCCTACCCACTTCAGAAGGCAACGGTCAGAGATGTCCCTGGAAAAAAGCAGCTGCTGCTTGAGCCTGGTTCCATCCAGTGAGCAGGGAGCGTGCCCGGTGCCGTGCTAGGCAGGGGGACAGCAGAGACAGCTAGCAAGTGGCCCCAGCTGTCAGCAACTCCACAGCCTAGCAGTGGAGGCTAATCAGGTACCATGGGTGACAGGCACATGGAGAGACAGGGTGGGAGTGGGGTCCTGGAGGCCACAGAGAGGCAGGGAGGAGCTCACAGAAGAGTCTGCCAAGCAGATGTCCTGGGCATGAGGAAGAGCATCCTAGACGGGGAGGTCAGGGTACACATATACAAGGACAGGCGAGCAAGACCACAGAGCTCAGTCTGGATCTGACCGTGTGCCCCACTCTGCGTGGTCTTGCACAAGTCACTAACATCTCTGAGCCTCAGTTTCCTCATAGGTCCTACTGCTGTCGGAGCAAAAAGAGGTGTGCACGTCAAGCACTTAGAATCGCATCTGGCCCTGGCTTAGTGCTAGATAACGTTAGAGCTGCCGCTGCTGCTGAAGGTGCCAGAATAGGTCCTGGCAGGAATGGACACAGCCAGAACCCTCATCCTCTAGTTTCAGAAGTTGGAAAGAACTGGTGAGCCCAAGATAATACGGTGTGAACCTTAAAATGGGCAAATTTGCGGACACCAGGCCCTTACAGCTGCGCAGTCGGTTTCGGCATCAAGCTAAGGAAGAAAGTAGCTGGGGGTGGGCTGTGAAAGAGCCGCTCCGCAGCCCTGTTCCCTCCTTGGGGCTGGCCCCGGGAGGGCTGACCCTGACACCCCAGAGGAGGCGGTGCCCTCTGTCCTCCTGCTCTCTCTGGGACAGCAGCACGCTCCCAAGGAAGGTGGCAGAGAGAGACAGCTTCTCCTATAGACCGCATGCCACAGTCAAGGGCGCCTTGGATCGGGATGCGCGTCGGGGCCGCGGGACTGCACAGTGGGGGACCCTCGCTGTTGGCCTGCCGGCCACGGGGCCCCCGGCGCGGCCGCGTCTCGGCCGAGCGCCACCAGAGGGCGCGCTGAATCTCGGAGTGCGCGGAGCTCCTCGGGGCGCGGGCGCGGGTACCAGGGTGCACGTCCCCGTGTGCGCGCTGGGCGGCCCGGAAAGTAGAGCGAGAATCGGTGTTCACAGGAGTCAGCCTGCAACACGAGGGTTAGGTTTTCCAACGATCCAGCTCCGCGCAGTCAGGGCAGAGGACTCACAAAAGTGATCCTAATAATACCAAACTTACCTATCTGTCAGCATGTACCACACGCTGTAATTCAATCCTCATGAAAACCCCTCCTGGTAGACGCTATTATTGCCCCACTTTGCAGTCGGAGAAACTGAGCCTCAGTGCCCCAGAGACCGCACAACTGGCAAGAGCCAAAGCTGGAATTTGAACCCCCAGGGACGGGCCCCTGGACCTGTGCCTTCATCCAGCACAATAAGATAACCCCTGTCTAGTGATCCGTTCTCTTCCTTCCACCTGCGGGTTAATCACTTTCTCACTAGCAGATCCCTGGTTAAAACAGCTCAAGCCTTCCCTGAAGAAAAGAAGTTGTGTAGCTACATTTCCCCTCAGCAGGCTGGCATCACTCCAGCTGTAAAACTCAAAGACCAAACCACGGCCCCCGACAGATTCTGATTTAATCAGCATTTACTGAATACTTGCTATGTGCCAGGAACTGAGTTAATGTATTACATTAGTTTCTCATGCAATAGTCCCAATAATGTGTGAATTATGCGTGCCCATTCTGATTTCCAGTTTACGTATGGAAACAAAGTCAGGGCGGTAAGTGATTTTCCTTGGGTCACATCGTTAAAACCTGACAGCTTCTGGAGCTCCCACCACCAAACTCATTCATTCTTCCTTTCTTCCTTTCTTCCATTCATTCATTCATTCCTTCAGCAAACCTTTGTGCCAGGCTTAGATGCTGGGGATTCAACAGTCAACAGGACAAACAAAAACCCTTCCTTTCTTAGCATACATTCTTTATCAGTTTATAGGGAGCGCCCTGCTGACATGAACCCAATTCTTGTTTCTCAATGGCTTATGAGAAGAAGCCATGTGTACTGAACAGAAAGGAAAACCAGCTGTTTGCATATCATTCCGTACATGAGAGAATATTCCTGACCTCCACCCAGAAGACATCGGTCGTTGCTATGGGTAGAATTGTGTACCCCCAAATTCGTGAAAGCTTAACCCCTAGTACCTGTGAACGTGACCTCATTTGGAACTATGGTGTTTACAGATGTAATCAAGTTAAGATGCTGTCATATTAGAGTAGGGTGGGCCCTAACCCACTGTCACTAGCTCCTCATAGGAACAGAACGCACACCCGTGCGTGCGGAGAACGTCATGTGACAATGGAAGCAGAAATTAAGGAGCTGCCTCTGTGAGCCACAGAGCTCCAAGGACCGCCATCCACCATCAGAAGGTAGGAAGAAGCAAGGAAGGATTCTCCCCTACAGGTTTCAGAGAGAGCATCGTCCTGTGGGTACCCTGATATCGGGATTCTAGGCTCCAGAACTTTGAGACAAGAAGCTTCTGTCATTATAAGCCACCCAGCGTGTGTGGTACTTTGTTACAGCCACCCTAGGAAAACTACCATCATTAACTTTCGTTTTTTTCCCATTAATAGGCCTGTCCACGTACTGTTTCTCTCACCCGATCCCCACACTGGTCACGGCCAGGGGGACTGCCGTGACCGTGCCCTGGCACAAAGCTCACTGGCCACAGTGACATCCATCCCAAGCCCGTGGTCTCAGCATCTCTGTCCTCTACCTGTCTGAACTAGCCCGTGGTTCCCAGGCAGGATGACAAAGGTGCATCCAGTTGGCAGCGGCAGGGCAGCCAGCAGGCAGGTGTGCCCGGGTCCCCGTACCTCACCTGTCAGCTTCCCTCTGCCAGCCTCACTCAGCACTGCCAAAGCTCCGTGTGGCTGATGTACTGCTCGTGGGTTCCTGGAGAGGGGAGGGGCGGAGGGAGAGGGAGCATCATGCTAGTCCGTCCAGCTGTGTTCAGGTGGCCCACCACAGTGGCAGACAGAGGGCATCAGCCCCGTGGGGAGTCAGGCATGGCCCGGTCCCTCTCAGCAACAGTCACCCCACAAAGTGCCTTGATACACCTGCCATCGTGCCTGTTTCCTCTGAGGGCTCGTTCTGGAAGGCAGAATATTGACTCACTTGGCTTAGGATATTCTAGTTTGGAAATGCACACCGTGCCAAAACTGGAAACTGAGGAATGGCCCAGTCCTTCACTGTGAAGCTGTGGATACGTATGGTGCTTGGCTTGTAATATGCTGGGAGGTTGGGGGCCCTGCAGTGCTCACTTTGAATCTCCTGGGCAGCCTTGAAAGCCTCTCTATAACGGCTTCAGCTAACTGGAATTCTTCTGGGCACTCAGGCTTTCCTATGCAGATCCCCTGTCTCTCCAGGAAGACAGCGAACTTTGCAGAGGGCAGGGCTATTCTGAATTAGCCCTGGGTCTAGCCCACAGCCTTCCCGCACAATCAAAGGAAGCTGGGCATGTGGCCTGCCCCATCCACAGCCCTAGCTGGCTTGAGAGAGGACAGGCCTTCGGGGAGAAGCAAAGATTCCTTCTGGATTGTCCGGCCCAGTTTATGAAGGAGGGAAAGAAGCAGAAATTCCATTTAGATGTCCGTCTGGGACTGGAGACAGCTCTTGACGGAAACCTCTTTTGGAGTGGATATTTCAGAAATTGGAGCAGGCTGGTAGGTGGCAGGAAGGGTGTGGAGGAAGCAAAGAAACCTCCAGTATCACTAAGAGAATATTTATCTTCCCCATGAAATGGGTGAGAAAGGGAGGGCAGTATGGAGAACAGTACTGCTCTCACTGAACCTCCCTGGTTTTCATTAGGCCTGCCCCAGTTGCTTCAATCCTCTCTCCCTCCCTTTCTTTTTCTTCCGTCCCCTCATCATTTAACAAACCTTTAATGGGCATCCCTTTGAGCCAGGTGTCATTCTAGGTGCCAGGGACCCAGCAGGGAGAAAACAGACCAAAGTCCTGCCTTTGTGGATCTACATTCCAATAGACCCATCTCCCTCTTTCTCTTTTCACAACTCACTTCTTTTCTTCTCCTGCTGCCCACTCAGCTATTAGTAGCCAGGATAAACCCACCTGGGGAGTCTGAACCTCAGTCATTCATTCAAAGCTGTCAGTTCAGTGCCTACCATGTGCTGGGCACCACTCTAGGCTCTGGACATCTTGGGCACCCATCATGAGGGCAGGCCTTCCTGGGGGAATAACAATCTAAGAGAATTACCCCCCGGCCGCCATGCCAGTCCATCTCACTGGGCACAGAGAAGTCAAAGAAAACTCTCGATGGTTTGTGAATACTGTATACAGAATCCAAAGGAAAGTGGAAATAGCCAACATTAACCCAAAGTGTTGAGCTAATTTGGGGAGCTCCCTCCTTGTTCCCACCTACCTGCCTAGACCCAGACCACCCCTCTCATGACCACAGCCTCTTCTGTATCCTTTGGAGCCCAGCAGGCCCCAGCCAGAAGCTCTGGCCCACACCGGACCCCTTTCCTGATGGGAGTCATCTCGTGCCCGGCGGCCAGGCCGCTCTGGACTCCAGCTGCCCCCCCCCCCCCCCCACACACCGAGCCCTTGCACTTTATTTAATTAACTCAGCCCGCATGCGCTGACTCACTCGTGGGCTCCGTGACCCGCATGGTCGCAGAGGACACCTCCTCAGACACAATTACATTTGAGGATGAAGCATTTCCTCTGGGCACAGAACAAGCCAGTGAAAGCTTTTCTAGGGGGAGCAGCAAGGGGCCCTGTTTGGAGATGACTCACGCAACAGGCCTTGAGGTTGGTGGTTCCCCGAGGGCAGGTGTGGCTCACTGTGTCTACCTTCCCAGAGAAAAGGGGCCTAATGCACACAGCAACATGGGTCACATCAGGCCCTGGGGAAAGCGCTCAAGCTTAGAATCCCTGAAGCTCCAGGTGGCAACCCAAAGCTCGACGATCGATCACACATGTGCATTTAACACACTCTGTGCGCCTGTGAAGACACAGAAGAAATGAAATAAGGCCCTTCATCCTAGACTTGGCAGCCGGGGGGGTGGGGTGGTGGGGGGGGACTCAAAGACCCCAAGCTCCATAATGTCCCTGTGAGACAGGTGTCCTTAGTCCCATTTTATGGATCAGGAAATCACAGCTTGGAGAGATGAGGTGACCCACTTTCCCAGCAACCACACTGCCTTCAAGAATGAAGTTAGTCAAAAGTGATTCTGAGGTCTGCACAGGTGGCTGGGGAACAGCCCAGAAAAGATCGAAGCCTTAGTCCCCTTTCCTGACTTGCATTTTGAAGATGCCAGGAGAGGAACGTAAGAAATCAAGCGATGGTGGCTGTGAGGGAACAGTTTCCAGGCGGGAAAAGGTCTGCTGTCTGCCAAGGCCAGCCCCCCTGCCACAAGTCTCAGGGGAGGAGGGCCGCTGCATCAAGCCGCGGACCCCCACCCCTGGGCTGGGGTCTGGCCCTGAACCCAGGGCTGAAAGGTCATTGGTGTTTCCTCTTCTGGGAGCCAGCATCTCTGTTTAAACTGAGGCAAAGGAATCTGCATTTTAATGATGATTTTCCTAGGTTTGTGCCACCTGGAAGTAGCTGTTATTAAGGAAACTGGGCAAGAGAGGTTCCATGGGAAATGTGGCATGTCTTTCATTTAAAATGCACCCAGATACTTCTCTTATGAAGCTGGGAGGGACAAACCCATCCATCCAACCGTCCGTTCGTCCATCCATCCAGATACCTCCTGTCCAGCTGTCAGACGTGGGGAGACCTGGACACATGTGGCACAAACCCTCAGCCGCTCAGTCAGTGTACCTGCTACAAGTGACAGAGATGCTCTATACAGACAGACACACGTCTCATAAGCTCCACCCCTGACCCTCACCAGCCCTGAGCAACAGGAAACAGCGCTGAAACTCCACAAGGGGTACAATGTCCGTCAGAGCAGCTCTTGCATGGGCAGCAGAAAGAAAGGAAAGGGCTGAAGACTGGGTAACTGGACTGGTTGGGGGGGGGGGGGGGGGGGGGCGGGGAAAGAGACTCCTTCTGAATTGTCTGCCTGGAGTCTTCGACCTCAAAGTGGGCCTGACGGAGAGACCTTGGACCTTAGGGTCAGACAGAGCTGGATTTGAGTCTGGGCTCCGTCACTTCAGAGCTGGGCAACTTTGAACAAATTACTTAACCCCTCTGAGCCTGGGGCTCTTTATATGCAAAATGGAGCCACACCCCCCCCCCCCCCCCCCCAGCAGTCGCTGGGCAGATTAGTGAGCTAGCTCAGTATCTATGGTGGGTCCCGCGCAGACAATGCACTTAGCACCATGCTAGGTGCTCCCGCGAGTTCTCATTATTCTCCCCTCGCCCCCCATCTCCTTGTTCTCCCTCCTACACACACATACATGTGTGCGCATTCACGGATGAATACTGTTATTACTTCATTTTACAGATGAGGAAACTCAGGGAACGTGTGACCAGCCCAGGGGTACGTAGGTAGGAATCAAGAAGCCTTGCTGGGATTTGAGCCACATCTCTCCGGCCCCAGAGCCGGGGCACAATAGGAATCTTTCCTCGCTGCCCACATAGGTGTAAGCCGACGGCAGGCCAGTCTAGGGTCTGGACTCCCCCTTAAGCTCACAGAGAGTAACTCCAAGTAGGACGCAGAGAAACGGAGTCTGCGTGAAGCCTTCTCCCTACGGAGTGGAGCGACAGCCCGGACGGATGTCCAGGCCTCTGGCTTGCTCGGGAGGCCGGAGCCGGGGAGGAGGGAGTGTGGGGAACCTCACCGGCTGCTACCTCCCAGCAGCGGTGTCTGCAGACCCAGCAGGGCCCGGCTCTGCGGACGGTGTTTGCACAGGCACGTGCCTGTGCGCGTGTGTGTTGGGGTGCTGTTATTCACAGCCGCCGGCGAACAGTAAATAAGACAGTGGGGCTTGATTCATGAGGTCTGACAGGAAATCTATAGCGTGTGGTGTCTATAATCCGCACGCTACGACGTGGCAAAATGAAAGAACAACAGTCCAATTACGGAATCCTGGTTGATCCCGGGCATACTCCTCAGATTCTGCAGGGGCCCTGGCTCCGCCTGGCTGGGGGACAGCTTGCCGGGAGTGTCTGGGGCAGACGCCCCGCGGGGCCGTGTGGAGAGTGGGCCGCCCCCCGAGGCCCAGTGGAGGCGCGTGGACAAAGCCGGCTGCCTGGGAAACGGGAAGGAGGGGCGTGGTGGCCGGCATCCCCAGCCAGCTCCGCCAGGCTCGGGCCAGCTCAACCGGCACCCAGCCCCCCCCCCCCCCCCCCGGCATCTTGAGGCCTAGTCCCCAGAGGAGTCCCTCTGGCTGACGAAGCGGCCTGTACACTCCCATCCTTTCCGTCTCCTGCTTTAGAACCCAGGAAGCCAAGCGTGTTGCCCTGGCCGGGTAGGGTCATCTCAGGGTCTGGCCTTTGAGGCGTTTAGAGAAGGCCAGATTCAGGGCAGCTCGCTGGATTAGGGACGTTCGCTTTCCCGTCGGGGCACGTCGTTTCCTAGCAGACGTCGCAGCAGCCAATGCAGCAGTTCTCCTCCATCTGAAGGGCAGGATCCTCCCAGCCCCAGTGATGGCCCTGATGGTGAACTGGATTGAATACTCTGCCGCCAAAGTCACGGCCACCCTGTGAAGGTGACTTTTCTTAGGCATACGGCTTTTGCGGATGTCATCCAGGTAAGGTGAGGCCATGCTGGAGGGCCCTGGTGTCCTTATAAGAAGAGGGAAATTTGGACTCAGAGACAGAGACACGCAGAGAAGAAGGTCATGTGAACACACAGGCAGAGACTGGAGCAGTACGTCGATGAGCTGATGGTGTGCCAAGGGTTTCTGGCAACCACCGGAAGCTAAGAGAAGAGACACGGACCTGATCTTCCTTAAAACCTACGGAGGGGGCACGGCCCCGGCAGTCACCTTGACTTTGGCCTCTAGCCTCCAGAATCGTGGGAGAATAAACTTCTGATGTTTTAACCCACCCAGTCTGTGGTAATTTGTCAGAATGGCCCCGGGAAACGAACACCGACGAGCATCTAAATACCTAGTCAAAAGAAAGCGTGCAGAGTGCCGGGAAGGTCTGCATTTAGGTCTTCCCTCTACCATTTAATTCAGCCTCCCTGGTCCTAGTCTAGTTGCCCTACAATGCCTTCTCTACCCGGCAGCCAGAACAAGTGCTTCAAAGCAAACATCTCACAGCAATAGAAACCTTTTGAGCGCCTAACATGTGCCAGGCATGGTTCCAGTCCTTTATAAGAATTAAATTGATTTCCTTACAACGACAATCTGTGGCAGGTACATTACTAATCCCATTTCACAGATGAGGAGACCAAGCCCAGAGATGTTATGAAACATTCCAAAGTCACACAGCTAATACATAGTACAGGCACCATTGAAATCAGGCGGCCTAATTCAAGACTCCATATTGTTACCCATTACACCTGCCATCACCTCCATTTAAAATCATCCAATGACTTCAAACTGCACTTAGAATAAGGTAAAAACTCCTTAGCATGACTGACAAGGTTTCGCCTGATCTGTCTCTGACCTAACCTCTGACCTACCTCTCCCAACTCCTTAGTACCTGGCTACAAATTCTTGACCACTCCTCCTATTTTGACATGGAGCCTAATTCCTGTGCCCTTGAATTTGGGCTGGCCCTAGTCACCAGCTTAATCAATAGAGACACAAGTGAAGACGTATGATTTCCAAGGCTAGAGCAGCTTGGAACATTCGCTCTTGGAACCCAGCCACTACGCTGTGAGAAAACCCAGGCGGCCCACTTGGAGAGGAACTGAGGCCCGTGGCTGACAGTCCCCTCGCCCGGGCTCCTGGTCACATAGCACCGCCTGCCAGACGTGCAAGGCGGATCTCCACGCCAGCCTGAGCGGAGGAGAACCACTGTCCCCAAGCTCCACCCACGTTCCAGACTTGTTTGTTGTTGTTGTTTTTGAAAGTTTGAGAGAGAGAGAGAGAGAGAGAGAGAGGGAAAACCAGTGGGGAGAGGGGCAGAAGAAGAGGGAGAGAAGATCTTAAGCGGGCTCCATGCTCAGCATAAAGCCCGATGAGGGGCTCGATCCCCTGACCCTGGGATCGTGACCTGAGCCAAAATCAAGAGTCAGACGCTCTACCGACTGAGCCACCTACCACATTTCAGATTTGTGAGGAAAATTAATGAGTTCTGCTGCTTTAAGACACAAGTTCCAGGCAGGTTTGGTTCCACAGGACTGAAAACCAGACAACCTGGCTTCAGATCCCATGCCCTCAAGCACTGCAAAATGCCCTCACTCCCCTACTCAAAACCATGCAAGGACTATCTCACTGCGCTTAGAATAAACTATGACTTACAAGGCCCTACCTGGTCTGTCTGTCCAACTTCTCCAGGGACCGCCTTCCCTGAGATCACCTCACTGGGCTCACTCATGTCTGGTCCTCAAATATTCTAAAGACCCCCGGCGTCACACTCGTGTTCTTCCCTCTACCTGAGTGCTCTTCCCATGACTGACTCGTTCTTATACTTCAGGCCTGAGGCCAGAAAGTTCTGCGAGGCCTTCCCTCGTCTAGAAGATTCCCCCATCGCCCCCACCCCTGCCACCCTCTCCACCACCTTGTTTTTTCCTTCATCACTGCTTACTCCATTTTGTAGTTACCTCCTTCTTTGTGTATTTGGTCATTGCCCATCTCCCCACTAGCACATAAGTACCTCAAGAGTAGGACCTGGCTGTCATTTACTGCAGTGATCCCAGGATGTGGCACCATGCCTGGCATGGAATAGCTGCCTGACAAGTATTTTCTCCTTGAAGCCATGAATGAACGAATGAGCAAATGAATGAATGAATGAAAAACCTAAGCAGTTAGTGTTTACCGAGTTTTGACTCTGTTGCAGGAAACACACTCTGTGGCATGAACATCACTATTCCCGTGTTAGAGAGAAGATCAAAGCTCAAGTGGACCGAATTCAAACCAGAACTCTTGGGCTCCCATAGACCACGTTCTTACCCACCCGTGCCCCCGCCCCCTGCCTCGTCACTTGCCTTGGTGTCCTCATCGGGATTAACGGGGTTGATCTCACCACCTACCTCTCAAGGCGGCCAGCGCCTGGGGAAGACTGCAAGTGGAAGTGTGTGTAACGTGTTACGTATCAGGTGAAGAAGCACCTTTACTGTGGTCCGCGGGATTTCCCTGGGAAGGTCCTGGAGCTCAGGGGGCTTTGCCCACAGCCTCGTCTAGTGCTCTCACCAAGTTCGCTGCCGACCGCCCAACTGTGCTCATCATGTTCCTTCTCTCCTGCTAGAATGCCACCTCTTCTGGAGGGTGTGTGATCTAGAGAGGCAGAGGAGAGAAGGTAGCTCACACCCACCCCAAGGTGCCCACTCCTTCCTGTGAGCTCTCATTCTGCCACCCAGTGAGCCCTTCGTTGTTCTCTCGCGGGGTCTTGTGTGAGCTCTGTGTCCCCACTCACATCCTGAGGTCTCCAAGGTGAGACCGTACCCCAGCCTTTTGTACGCTCCCGTCGCCATGCCCATCACCTGTCCTCCCATGCCCCGACCAGCCTGTCCTTCTGAACCTCCACTCTGGGGTCTCCATCAGCCCAAGTCCAGGGCCAGTGGCCTCAGAGGCACTCTCAGCGGCACAGTAACCCTCGCCTCCTGGAGCACCGCGTTCTCGCGCCAATCTCCGACAGATAGTGCGCCGTCAGCGTGGAGAAGTGTGAGCACAGGCTTATCAAAACTTGTCACAAGGATTCTCATCCAGGGACATTCTCAGCTACCCCCGAGCCTATGTTCTCACTTCCCTAAGTAGTTTAAAGAACACCAACTTGACCACTAGAACTAGGTTCGAATTACGGCTGTCGATTTATGTCTCTGAGCAGGGATCAGGATCTCTGTTTAGCAAGGCTGTTTTGACAGATTCAACAATTCATATGGAACTAGCACTTAGTCTGTTTCCCCACTCCGCCCCTGGGACCCCCAGGATCCATTCCTCCCTGGGACTTGGGCTGAGACCCCGAACGCCAGAAGCACGTAAAGCCTTCAAGCCAAGTCTCTCCCTCAAGAGAAATGCTGGACCCAGGGGCCTGGGACCAAGGGCTCTGATGGTGTCAAGGAAACCAGGAGGCTTCAGGGCGCAGGAGGCCATGGGGAGTAAGCACAGGAACTGGTTATTGGAGGCCCAACCAAAGGGGTGTGCTTCTGAGGTGTCTCTGCAAGAGATCAGAGTGGCTGGGTGGCTAGGGAGGGGACAGCAGGACACAAGGCCCCTGCCTGAGAGCCAGTACACAAAGAGTTGGGATGGGGTCTAGACAGGGCTCGTGCCATGCAGGCCTCTCTTGGAGAAATGGCAGGTCCTAGGTCCAGGGAGGGTGGAGCCCAGGAGCAGAGCCAACCCCTGGAGAGAGAAGGGAAAATTCCACATGCAGGAGCCTGGAGCGTGTGCATTAGAGGTGGGTCCGAAACAGCCCAGTCTTGCTTAACCCACTGGTGCAGGGCTGAGCCTGGTCTGGGGACTTCATGCGCTCCCACGTGCGCTGGCCCTGAGAGGAAGGATGATCACACCCATTCTGCTCATGAGGAAACTGAGGCTGAGAGAGAATAAATGACTGAACTCATTCAGTTAACAAAGTGTGAACATTCCAATTCAGGCCCACGCCTCTGTACGTGTTATTTCCATCACCTCTAAGCCAGTGGACGTCACCCAAATCAGTTTGTTAACCTGTGGTCTGGGCCTCATTTGCCACTCCTGGACCCACTGTCTGTGATGATCGGTCTGCTCTGCTGAGTAGAAAACTCACCCCAGAAAGGCAGGGCCCTTTGTCTTTAGCCTTTGATTATCTAAACTGTCCCCTAAATCCCTAAATAAAACTGTTCGGCAGACAGGACAGAGGGAAAGGCAGAGAAGAACCTCCATATTTGCACACACCTCGTGTCCATTCATGGCCACAGCAATCCTACGAGTAGGAGTGACTATCCCCATTTACCAGGAAGGCAACTGAGCCCAGAGAGGTTAAGCTACTTGTCTAAGATCACACAGACGGGTTGACATGGTGTCAAGCCATAGGATTCAAACTCAGAACTTCTTTGCTTTTTCTACGATGTCATTCACAACACTGAGCAAAACTGAAATTCAGAGCTAAAGAAAGAATTGTGTGTCAGGAGCACAGGAACTGGGGGCAGGGGATCCTTACATCTGCCCATCTCCCGACCCGACCCAACCGGCCATTCTCCACGCCGCATTCCTGCAATCACTCTGAGGGCTCTTATCTGAGGCCTCATCCCCTGCCCCTGGGTATCAGAGCCAGAGTGATTCCTTCCAGGTTGCTTAGGAAGGACGCTCTCTTTGGGTGAATGGCCACTCTCTGGGCCCTGCTGTCCTTTCTCTGCCTCCTGGGCTCCCCACCCTGCCCCCCAATTGTTATCTGTCAGTACACAGTAATTAGAGATGTGGCACGCTTGATAAAGATTGCCGCCCGCCCCAAGATGGAACTGCCCTCTCGGACGTGTCTAATTAAAGTCCTGATTGATAAGATGAAGAAATCCCACCCGGATGGATGTGTGCTGGCCTATCCCCTCCTCTGTGCTCTCAGCCTCTTCATTACGGCAACAAGGGAGAGAGATATAAAGGACCCCAGGAAATACTCCTACAAACCAATCAATATGTCCTTTTGTGCGACGTGATGGGGCATGCGGCACAGCCTTTTGAACCTTTCCCAGGGCCACGAAGGCCGCTGTGCAGCTAGAAGAGCCCCTTGCCTCCGGCTGGCCAGGCTGGGGGGGGCGGGGGGGGGGGCGCTGCTCCTCTGCTCCAGCCTGGGTCTGCCCAGGGGATGCTAGGATTCTCCCACCCAGCCTGCTTTCTCCGTACAGTGAATCGTAGAATTCCAGAACTCCTTGACAAGCTGGGCCCGTCTGGACCCTGCACACCAACATCCTTAGGCAGCCTAAGGCTGGGTGAGCGTGAACGTGCACATTTGAGACGGAGCCCAGACGCCGCATGGGCCTCCCAAGAGGTACAGGTGGAAGGGGGACAGGGGGTGGCACGTGTGAGCATCATCCGTGCCAGGCGCTTTGCGAAGGGCTTAGACAATCTCATTTCATCCTCATAACAAATCCCAGGGGGGTATTGCTGTTATTGTCCCCATTGTGGAGGTGGGGAAACTGAGGTGTGGGGAAGTTAGATTACTTGCCCAAGGGCACAGAGCTGCACCCTGCGGTTTGATGCCATGCTGACAGCTGTAATGCTACAGAGTGGAGGTGGGCAACTGTGCCCGGTTGATTATACGATCCTGGGATATATATGCTATTTAGAAGAATTTTTAAGGGCCTAGAAAATACATAATCAATTCATGATACTTGTCTCTGGAGAGGGGAGAGAAATAACGCACCCGGGGGACAGGCACAAGGAGTCTCTAGCTCGCCTGCGATATTAATTCCGTTATTAAAACATGAAACAAAAATAGCAGCATATTACCAACTGTCAATTTGGGGTGGTAGATACAAACTATTTTCTGTAGTTTCTTCCTTAAAAACACTATTTGCTTTCAACTTAAAAACCAAAATAAACTAAAAAAATTTTTTAATTCGATGAAAAACCTATGCCTCAAAGGAAAACAAAATAGTCCCTATTCTTTTCTCCCCGAGTGGGGGAGAATATGTGTGTTCTTATAAATGCACCGCGACTGCCTTCCCGGCTCTGCCAAGGACAGGCAGGCTGGGGCTGAGATGCGCCCTCTGGCTAGGAGACCACGCAGGTACCTGTACGGAGCCGTCCCTGATGAGGAGGAACAGATAACCGCAGCCACAGCTCAGTCCTGCTCTGCGGGCAGGCAGGGTCGCTGCGAAGATGCCAGCCGGGTGCGGAGAGGCTGGGCAGCCGGCCGGCCAGCCAGCCCTGCCCTCCCCTCCGCCAGCAGGCAGGGCGCTCTGTTCACGCCCTCCCCGGGCTGAAGCCAGGACCCCGGCTTGATGGAATGACACGCTGCTGTACCAGCTAATAAATAGAAGTAATTTGATTAGCTTTTCTCTAACTGGTGATAAGATCCTGACAAACCCTTTTTAATGCGTTTCTGGAGCAGGATGAAATTGTTTCATTCGGAGAGTAGGGCCCCCCGGGAGTCGCCTTGAAGCTCCTTTAGTGAGAGGTAAAAATATGCCAATCATTAATGAGGGGAGAATTACGGAGACTTTAATACAATCAGAAATAGGAGCCCTCAGGCGGCTCGGGAATAAAACGTGCCCTTAAATCAGGGAGAGGCGGCTGGAGGCAGGAAGGAGGAGACAACATAAGCAAAGAAAGCAAAAGCCTTAGGCTCCATGGGCAAAATAGCCTTAGCCCTGTGGCTTCTGTCCCCATGAGACCCTATGGGCCAAAGTGCCATTCAAGGCTGGGAGCAGGAGGCTGTGTTCCTGGAGTGAGCCCCTCTGTTCAGCAGCCCCCCACCTTAGAACAATGACCAGGATCGCCTTCCTAAGTTCTAGAAAAGTCAGGGATTGACGGAGGCCGCCTTCCTCAGGAAGCAGCTGTGGGAACAAGAGCTTTGCAAAGTCCTTTTCTGGAGCAAAGAGAAGGTGCCTTGTAAAGAACTCCAGGTGATGGAGTTCAGCCAGAGGAAACACCAAGCACCTGCCCCCCACCCCACCCCACCCCACCCCCATCACCTAGTCCTAGAAAGTTCTATGGATCCCACCTGCAGAACCAAGGAAGGTGAGAGGAGGGCGGGGGTGTAAGTGGACTAGCCTTTTTCTGACATTCCCTTGGTGACAAGACAGGGCTTGGAAAGAACAGAAACATCAACCACCACACGCACTTTCACCCTGTCGGTTGGTTTCCACAAACCCCTCATCTACATCCTGAGCCAACCAGGGCGGCCCAGGGAGACCGACTACATGGGGAAAGCACTCTGCCTCCACCGAGTTTGCTGCCAGAGGCCTTCCTCTCTTGCTGGGACAGGAAGCCTCAGCCCAGGCATAGCCTGGGCCGCCGCAAGTGATTCCTGTTGGTCTCTGGCACCTTTGGTTAGTGACATTAGAGGGTATCTATCTTTAGACGTTCACTGCATTTTCTTTCTATGCTTCTCCTCATTTGTTCCACACCAGCTACTGGCCTCCTTGCTGTGCCTTGGACACACTGAGCCTGTTTCTAACCTCAGGACCTTTGCACTCGCTGTGTGTTCCCTGTGCCTGAAAGGCTCTCCCCCAGGTTTTTGCAGGGCTCTCCTCCTTGCCTCCTCGCCTCCTTCAGGTCTTTACTCGGCTGCAGTGAGGCTCCCCTGCTCCCTGCTTTCCTATTTCTCCATGACACTTACCTATCTCATATACTAAATGCACTTATCATCCTGGGTTTTGTTTTGGCTTGCTTTTATCTGCCTGCCGCCCCCCCCCCCCCACCCCCCCGCCCAAACACACAAATGTATGTAAGATCCGTGAAGGCAGGAAGTTTTGCCTATCTTGTTCACTGTTGAGTTCCCCACACCCAGAACATGCTAGCAAATTACAAGCTGGAATGGATGCTGAGTGAGGAGATCCCCTGGGGCGGACTCACCTTGTGAGGCAGCTGGCCCTATTCCCACTCCTGAAACACAGGAGCCGCTGTCCTGCCTTCTCAGGGTGATGACAATGGAAAAGGAAGAAAGGAGTGGGGAGGGCCTGCTGTGGAGTAGATGGCACAGAACAAGAAGGGCAGGAAGCAGTGGCCCCAGAGAACCCAGGAATAAGGCTTCCTGGAGTTTCAAGGACTGCTGGGAAGCAGGTGCAGGCTCAGGATGTCAGGGGCAACTCATAGGCCTTTCTGTCCCCTCCACATGAGACCAGCTGTCTGCTGCCCAGTCTCTATTAACCCATGTAAAACAATGCTCAAGAAGTCGACCGGGGGGGCTGTGGATGGTCTGGGCCAGGAAAGTCGCTCAGACAAGACTTGGTTTTGAGACCTTGGACCAGTCCCTCCCCATCTCTGGGCCTTGGCTGTCTTGGCTGAAACATGAGAAGGATGCAGGCCCCTCTGAGGGCCCCCTAGCATCACAATGCCACGATTTCCTGGAGGGTGCGGTACGGAGCCTAGATGTATTCAGCAATGGCTGTCAACTAAAAGGCAGCAAGTTTCCGCAAACGGGGTGAAAATAGGTCTTTCTGACCTGTTTTCTATATGAGAGGAGGCAGCTGCAGAATGATACAGTGTGGTTTAGAGCGGACTCTGGAGCCAGACTGCTTAGGTTTATATCCCAGTTCTGCCCACAACTTGCTGTGCAACCTCAGACAAGTGACTTAACCTCTCTGCGCCTGATTTTCCTCTTTGGTAAAAAGAGACTAAATTGTAGGACCTCTTCCACGGGGTTGCCGCGAAGACTAAGGATTGTATTACCTGTATTACCTGTAATGGTCAAGTGTTTAGCACCTGACACGTAACAAACACCTAATAAATGTTGGTGGTTGCTGTGGTTGCTATTAATAATTTATTACTCCTGAGAGCACAGCTAACCAAATCAAGACAGGGACTTTCTGGTGGGAAATACGTAAAAGCCCAACCTAGGAACCAGCCTCACGAACATACATCATGGGGGAAGAAAGTAGCACAGTCAGAGAATTAGGCAACTTGGAACCAACCAGCCAGCAAGCATTTATTGAGCACCTGCTGTGTATAAGACACGAGGGAGGATATAAGAAGGAGCATGGGACACCTGTTGGTTTGTTTACTCTCCTCCGCCTAACTGTAAACTGTGAAGGTGGAGAGCACCTTCTTCGCCACTGTAGCTGCAGCACGTAGCACGGTGCCTGGGACGTAGGAAGTGCTTCATAAACGCTGGTGGAATAAACAGTATGACACATTTAAGCGTACTGGGCCCTGTGCCCCTGTAGCTCCGTTACACCCCCTGGTACAGTACTTTCCACACGATGAAAAGGTTTCTGGGTCGTTTGCCTTTCCCACTATGCTGAGCGAGCAGGCACAGCCCCAGGTACATACCGGGTGCTCTGAGATTGGAAAAGTGGACAGAGTGATGGTCAGAGGGCAGCAAAAGTACCAAGAGAGTAGTGCAGACGTGGGGAAGGGGGTTGGAGAGGAGAGATTCGTTGGTGGAGACTGTTGTTGTGGCTGGGTAGTCAGGGAAGGCTCAACAGACATGGGGTTCCAGCTGGGCCCTCAGGGATATCAGGAAGACTCAAAGATTGACTCAGTGCAAAGCTAGTCACCCCCGAACAGGATGGGCCAGGACCCAGGAGCCCACAGAATGTCATCCAGTTGGGAACTAAAGTGCCCCTCCCATCAGAAGGGGCTAGCCAATCACTAGCGAGCACCAAGGTGAGGTCAGCTCAGAGGGTACCCGGCAGGCCCTGGTGTATCCAACCCCAAGCCCCACAGAAGCTCAGAGAAAGAAGAATGGCTCCAGGCTTTGGAGGACAAGTAGGTAGAATCCTCTACAACCCCCATATCCACGTGGCCCCTCATCACCCCCAGGGCTCCTCGACCCTGCTGTGGATCAGCCGGAACCCTGGGGTAGATGGTCGGTCTCTGCTTACCTCCAGCTTAGCCAGTCTAGTCCATGGGCACCCAACTGTTTCTGCTTCCCCCAACCCGGTAACTCCCTTCTGGAAGACAGTCACAGCCCGGAGAGAATGACTTGTATGGTATGGCGGGACCAGAGGCTGGGCCCACAGCCAGACCCTCTCTGAAGTTGGGCACCAGAATGAGGAATGTCTTGTGGGCTGGGAAGCCAGCTCCTCCTCCCCCCAAGCAGACCCTTCAGGGGGGCCAGCCAGCAGGGGCCGCCTGGCTGCAAATGACTCCCTTTGTCATTCTGTTTTGTTATGATTAAAAATGCATGTCGCAGGCGAGGCCCTGGAGTGGAACCCAGTTGAAAATTGAATCATTAATATTCCCCCTCCAGCTGAGGCCCCGGCCTCTCAGTCGGCTTTGGGGGGGGGGGGCCGAGAAATGCAACAGTTTTGGAGTGAGAGCAGGATGAGGAGGACCGAGGGGTGCACCAGCACCCCCCACCCCCTGCCGCCCCCTACTCAGGGATCACACCCCATCCCTTGAGATGGCAACAGGTGCCAGGCAGTCTCGGCCCCTAGAATTTTCTCTGGTTTCTCAGCCTCTGCTCACAGAGCTGAAAACCAAGCTCTTCAAGGCTGGGTGTGATGGGCATTGCCCCGCCGGCTCCCCCTGTGCCCTTCGCCACCTCTGCCCCAGCGCCGCCCCCCACCCCGTCCACCGTCCAGCTCTTCTTTCTGCTGTCTGTTGTCTGCCGTGGCTGCTCTTTCTTCAGAGATTTATTATTCTCGTTTTTCTATTTCTTCTTATTAATAGCTAACATTTAAACAGCACTTTCTGCCTGCCAGGCACTACTTTAGCTCTTTATGTTTATGAGTTTATTTAATTCTCCTAACAGATCTAAGAGGCAGGTTCTATTACTACCCCATTTTATAGATAAAGAAACCAAGGCACAGAGTGGTTCAGCAACTTGCCCAAGGTCACATAGCACGGATTGGTGCTCTTAACTTCTAGACTTGTGCTGTCAAACAGAGGAGCCACCAGCCACACGGAGCTACTGAGCACTTGAAACGCGGCTTGTCTGAGTTGAAAAGTGCTGTGAGTGTAAAACAGACACTAGAGTTCAAAGATTCAGTACAAGAAAAAGAATGTAAAAATCTCGGTAATAATTTTTATATTGAGTCCATGTTGAAATAATATTTTGATACATTGTGTTAATTAAATATATTATTAAAATTAGTTTTACCTGTTTCTTTTGGCTTTTTAAAAATGTGGCTACTAGAAAACTTAAAATTATCCACATGCCTCCCATTTGTGGCTTGCATTATACTTCCATCAGACAGCATTACCCTGGCCTGTACAGATGCTAAGCTGGCTGGGACCCAATCATTGAGGCTGAAACTTAAATGTCACCTCTTCAGACTGGCCTTCTCGATCCCCAGAGAGAAGGGGATCCCCAGCTATTCCCTTGTTCACTTGTCAGCATTGGATTCTCCTGCTCAGCACATAATAGATGCTTCATAAATAATGGTTGAAAGAAGGGGCAACCTGGGTGGCTCAGTCGGTTAAGCATCCACTTCGGCTCAGGTCACGATCTTGAGGTTTGTGGATTCCAGCCCCGTGTTGGGCTCTGCGCTGACAGCTCTGAGTCTGGAGCCTGCTTCGGATTCCTTCCGTGTCTCCCTCTCTCTGCCCCTCCCCTGTTCCCCTTCTGCCTCTCAAGAATAAATAAACATTAAACAAAATTAAAAAATAACTGTTGAAAGGCTATTGTAGAATGATCTGTAAATTGGGGGCAGGGGAAGAAGGCTGGCTTTTTGGTTTTCGGGATTCTGCAGCTAGTGTGTGAGGCAGGGATCAAAGCCAGAGCAAATGTCCATTGAGAGGGCTGGGGGCTGGACACCGGGCCTCCCAGACTCTGTTTTATGGGCCAGACCAGGCCCGAGGCCAGGAGGACAGCCCTCTACCCCCACCCCCATCACAGAGGTGCAGGAGCCAGGAGCCAGCCTCAGGGCCTCCCCACCAGAACCACACAGACAGGGGCCGGGCTGGGCCTCATCCTCCAGATGGATGTAGAGATCTCGTTAGCCCACAGCCCTCCCTGCCGTGGCTCCTCCCAGCGTTCTTCAACCTGAGAACCTCAGAGCGTCCAAGTTCAGCCTCCCTGTCCCACCTCACAGATGAGGAACACAATAGGTGAAAGAAGGAGCAGTGAATATCCCCTCCCCGGTCCCTCCCCCCGCCCCCATTCCCATGTCTTTAAGAGCAGAAGCCCTCACTACGAGCCAGCACCGTAGTGTTGTGCGGTAGGAACACATCACCCCCATTTTACAGACAGATGAGAAGCCGCCGAAGCACAAAGTGGTGAATTAGCTGAAGGAGCCAGGATTCGATCACAGGTTTTCTGATTCTAGAGCCCACTACCCTAACCACTGTGCACCACAGCTGGGGGAAACACTCCGAGCTCCTCGCCAGGCCGGTCAGTAATCCACTTCCAATGTCCCATGGCAAGTACCACGGGCAGGGATTTGAGGCTGCAGCTGCAGGGGGAGAGGGAGGAGTCTGGGGAACGAATTCCTTTCCCTGTGGCCCCCTGGAAGGTCCCTGGCCAGGTCCAGGACTTTTCTTTTCAGTAAACTCCGTGTCCAACATGGGGCTCGAACTCACGACCCCAAGATAAAGAGTCCCATGCTCTACTGACAGGGCCAGTCAAGCGCCCCATGCCCAGGCCTTTTCTAACCCATGACTGCTGCCATGGAAAGCCAAGAGTTTTCCCTAATGCCTTCCCTCCAGGGCAGGGCAAGCCCATCCATGGGCTCTCTAACAGGGGCTGTGCTGCTCTTGACTTGGGGGCACAAGAGATAAAGGCTGCCTGTCAGTCCATGGGCCAACCTCACCCTCCATTTCCAAATCTCCTGTGAGTCCTTGGCACACCCCCCACCCCTGCCTGCCCCCCCCAGGACCTGCCTCCTTTCAACCCCAATCCCGGGATTCACCCTCTGCCTTGGCCCCTGCTGTTTCCTCCGCTAGGACACCCTCCCCGCCTGCCTCTGTACCTGCATTTCATTTTTGGATGGAGACTCAGACGGGGTCCCAAACCCTCCACAAAGCCACGTGGGAGGACCCAGCCCACAGCTGCCACGCGGGGCTTCTCCCACATTTTACTCACAAGGCCCTGCTCACTGTGGGAGAAATGGTTCAGGGAGAGTGCACCAGGACAGAGTAAGGGGGTGGCCGGGCCAGCCCCACCTCAGCCTTATCTGACGGATGCACTCAGCCACCTCTGTAGTCCCCATAGACTCGGTCTGTCACCTATATTGTTCTGCCAACAGAAGTGTAAGGCAGCCCTTTGAGGCATTCTAATTAGCGACCCTCGGCCACCACCGTGCCCAGGCAGGATGACACTCAGAGTCCAGGAGTCCTTGAGCCCTTGGTAAGGAGGCCTTGAGCCCTTGGTAACACAGAGGGCTGGCTCCCGGGACCCCACCACACAGCCCTGACCCCGACTTCTTCGGGATCGCAGCCCCGGTGTGGGGGTGGCGGCGGGGGCGGGGGGGGGGGGGGGGGGGGGGGGGGGGTGGTGACTGAGCAGCCGCTTCCCAGAGCCTCCTTCAGCACCCAGGCTCCTCCCCAGACCGTGCAAAGTCCGGCCTCCGGGCCACTCGGGGGCTGCGGCAGAGGGCTGGCAAGCCGAGTCACTTACCCGCAGCGGGAAGTGGGTGCAGAGCCAGTGGCGAGAAGGGGAGCCAGCCTGTGCCGGTTCATTCGCTCCTCTGTTTCCCACCCCTTTGCCCCAGACCCTCACCCCGCCCCACCCTCAGCCACTCGGTCCCCTCCCCCCTCCCCCTTCCCTCCCCCACCTCCCCAAGGACAAGCAAAGTTATTACAATAATGAATTAGCCAGCCCGCTTACTGCCGCCACTGGCGAAGACAATTATCCCCCCGCACATCCCTAGCCGCTGCTGGCTCCCTCATAAAGACAGGCTTTTGGGGCCGCTTTGTGCTTTGATTGGAAATGAAGAGATTGCTAATTAGGGAACACCTGCTGGGACCCGGGCTGGCAGGAACAACGGCAGGACGGACTGAGTGGCCACTGAAGGCGGGGCCCGTGAGCCGGAGAGTGCGCCCCGGTCTGCGCGCCCCTAAGGCTGGGGACAGGCGAGGGGAAGGAAGGACAGCCAGCGCCGCGCGGGCACCCCGGCGATTTAATCCAAGGCTCCTTCACCCCCACCTACAAGCCGTAAACAAAACCCAGACATTTTATGGAGCTTTTCACCTTTTAAAGGATGCTAATTTGTTTATGGGTGGCTATAATTCTGCTTGTGTTTGCATAGGTCAGTGCCTGGCTTGTGACATGTAGCGTCTGTGCTGTGCACAGCTGCTTCCAGCTGGGCCAGCCAGTGTTGGGGTGCACAGAGCCTCCAGCTCCCCGCGGGGCCCCGGGATAGAGAACAGGGGTGACCTGCTGGCACCTGGACCAGCTGGTGGCAGTGACACTCAGGGGCATGAGGGAGAAGGGGAATTAAACCTGAGATGGACTTGATTATTTTATTCTTGGACCAGACACCACCCCCTCTCCCCACTCCTTCCTGAGCCCTGGGAAAACCAGTTCATTGGTGGCCCCTTTCCCAGAATGAAAATCTAATTTTACACTAAAGTTAGTGGGGCATGGTGGCCAGAAAGATACCCAGTCGCTTTTTCCTAACTGCCATAAAGTACTGGCTGATGAGCCCGCACCTCACTCTCCCACCCCACCCCACCCCCAGTCCATGCTAAGTGGTCAACTCTCTTGACACCTGGCTTTTTAGCCACCGTTCCCTTTCTGAACTGGATTCACAAGTGTATTGAGCAGCTATTGCGTGCACTGAGGATTACACACACACACATTCTTCGGGGCATTCTTTTCAATATTTGCAACACAATTTCTGGCTCAAGAGATCCCGGTCTGATGGGAAGACAGACATGTGGCGGTAACTCGGGGGCTACTGTGGAAGGGGCCCAGAGTACATGCATAGACCAGGGCTGGAGAGAGGACTTCTACAAGAGGAGGGACAGTGAAGCCGGCTCTGAGAAGGACAACCCAGCAGAGTTGTAAAGGCATCTATGTGAGCAGGGACACAGGAGTGTGACCCAGCCTGGCCCTTGTTCAGGGAAATTGGGTGTTTCAGCACAGCAGGAGCATGGGACTCAAGGATAGTGACAGGCAGGAAAGAGGTAAAGGTGGGCAGGAAGCATAGGACAGGTGCTGGGGGCCCATGGGGACCCTGGCCACGGAGGAGCAGTACTCCTTGTCCCACGCACATGCTTTTTAAGGCTGCCTGCTGCACATGTGGGGGGAGGGGCGGGGGGGGCGTCACCCAGAGCCACCCAGAAGATGGTGGTCCTGGAGCCTGACTCGAGGCATTTAAGTGGCCTCCCAACCAGCACATCTCACCCCTGGGCCAACTCTAGTTGCTTCCTCTCTCTCCTCCATCTTCTACACTTTAGGTTTCCAAAAACACATGAGTGCATTTGCCCACAGAATGGACCACTTGCTAAAATGCAAGAAAAGCATCCCACGAACCCCTCAGTTTGCTCCAGGAGGTGAGGACCCTCACAGTATCCTGTACTGGCATGAGCACTGTACTGAGAGTGCTCTGTCCACCAGCCTGTTTTTCCACCTGCGGAATGGGGAAGTGCTCCTGACTTGTTTGGGGTCTCCGGCAGCTCTGATATTCCACAATTCTCCTGAGCATTGCACAGTGTTGAGACGCAGTACAAGAAAGCCGTTCAGGGGCTCCTGGGTAGCTCAGTCGGTTAAGTGTATGACTCTTGATTTTGATCTAAGTCATGATTCCACAGTTCCTGGGTCTGAACCCTGCCTCGGGCTCTGTGCTGGGAGAGACTGTGGAGCCTGCCTGCGGAGCCTACTTGGGATTCTCTCTCTCTCCCTCTCTCCTCCACTGTGCTCTCTCTCTCTGTCTCAAATAAACTTGAAAAAATTTGTTTAAAAAAGTGGTTAAATATATAGGTATGCCAGAAACAAACCCTTGTACATAGGGTCAGATGATTTTTGACAAGGGTGTTGAGACCATTCAACAAAGAATGTATAGTCTTTGCAACGAATGGTGTTGGGAAAACTGGATATCCATATGCTGAAAAATGAAGCTGGACCCTTACCTAGCACCATTCAAAAAAATTAACTCAAAATGTGTCAAATCCTAAATGTAAGAGCTAAAATGATAGAACTCTTGGAAGAAAACAGGGCAAAGCTTCATGATATTGGATTTGGCAATGACCTCTTGACAAGAACACCAAAGGCAGACGTCAAGATAAAAAAGGAGACACGTTGGATTTCATAAAAATTAAAAAGTTCTGGGGCACCTGGGTGGCTCAGTCGGTTAAGCGTCCGACTTCAGCTCAGATCACGATCTCGCAGTCCGTGGGTTCGAGCCCCGCGTCGGGCTCTGGGCTGATGGCTCAGAGCCTGGAGCCTGCTTCCGATTCTGTGTCTCCCTCTCTCTCTGCCCCTCCCCCGTTCATGTTCTGTCTCTCTCTGTCTCAAAAATAAATAAACGTTAAAAAAAAAAATTAAAAAGTTCTGTGCATAAAAGGATACCATCAACAGAGTGAAAGTCAATGGACAGCATGAAAGAAACTATTTCAAATCATACCTCTGGTAAGAGATTAACATCCAGAATATATAGAAAACTCCTAAAACTCAAAAGCCTAAGAAACCAAACAACCTGATTAGAAAGTGGGAAAAGGAATTAAATAGACATTTCTCCAAAGAAGATAAACGAATGGCCAATAACACGTGGAAAGATGCCCGACATCACTGATCAGGGAAATACAAATCAAAGCCACAGTGAGATACCACCTCATACCCACCAGGATGGCTACGATCAAAAAACCAGAAAATAATGAATGTTGGCGAGGACATGGAGAAATTGGAACCCTTGTGCCCTACTGGTGGGAACGCAATATGGTGCAGCCACTGTGGAGACCAGTACGGTGGTTCCTCAAAAAGTCAGTAATAGATTTACCATACAATCCAGCAATTCCACTGTGGGTATAGACCCAAAGGGATTGAGAGCAGGGTCTTGAAGAGACATCTACACACCCATGTTCATGGCAGCATTATTCAAAAAGCTAAACTGTAGAAGCAACTCAAGCATCCATTGGCAGATGAACTGATGAGCAAAAGGAAGTCTACGCCTACAATGGAATGTTATTCAGCCTTAAAAAAGAAGGCAATTCTGACACATGCTACAACACGGATGAAACCTGAGGACATTATGTTAAGTGAAATAAGCCAGTTGTAAGAAGACAGGTGCTGTAGGGTTCCATTCACATGAGGTCCCTAGAGCAGTCAGAGTCATAGAGACAGGCAGTAGGTGGCGGTTGTCAGAGGCTGGGGGTGAGGCAGAACGGCAAGTTAGCATTCAATGGGGACAGTTTCAGTTTTACAAGACGAGAGGTACCCTGGCGATGGATGGCGATGATAGTCGCACAGTATAAATGAACTTGGCATCTCTGAGCTGTACCCTTAAAAACGATTAAGATGGTGAATTTTGTGTTGTGTGTATTTTGTCACAATAAAAAGAAAAACCTGGCAAGCAAAACCAAACAAAAACATGCAACATAAACTCAACCACTTAACTTAAAAAGATTCTGTAAGTTTTTGAATATATTGTTGTGGTTCAACTATTAAAATGTATGTAAAAGTGTGTTAAAAGAAAGAAAGAAAGAAAGAAAGAAAGAAAGAAAGAAAGAAAGCAAGCATGTGTGTTAGAGAGAGACCAGGTTCAAATCCCCTGCAGCCACTCGGCAGCTGTGTGGCCTCAGGCAAATCATTTGACTTCTCTGACCCTCATCTTTCTCATCTGTAAAATGGGGGAAATCACAGCACCCACTTTCTATGGTTGTTGAGGAGGAATGACAGGAGTGGGGCACCAAACGGGGCACCTGCTAAAT